>NC_141043.1:2817500-2875000 GCF_052040795.2 Danio rerio
AAACAAATCATACAGTAAATGAATAAAGGTAAGTCACACGCATAATTACCAAAATCTATCTATTGAATTAATCAATCTATTAAAGAAACGTTGGCTAGAATTCTGCATTTTAGGCTTAAATTATAGAGAGACATATGTTATATATAGCAGATGAACCGAGACTGCATCAGATCGCGAAGCAGATCAATGTTGATCATTTCCGCACTGACAGCTCAAAAGAAAGAACAAAACAATTGGCATATTATACACAACATATTATAAGATTAAAACATGAAAAAATGATCAGATATTAACTTCGGTCAATTTTCCTAACGGGTAAACCGAGATCAGGCTGGATAAACAGCTCTCGATAATATTTCAGCATGCTTTTCACAATTTTGCTTTCACCATTCAAAATAAATAAAAGTTATTCAACATGTGCGCCCGATAGCTCCGCCCCTTCCGCTACGTGAGCAAACCTGCGGTCGTTGAGTGCGTGAAGTGCGCAGGTTTGCTCACGTAGCGGAAGGGGCGGAGCTATCGGGTGCACATGTTGAATAACTTTTATTTATTTTGAATGGTGAAAGCAAAATTCTAGTATGAGAGTGATTATAGCGCCTCCCGATGGTGAATGCGGTTATACTCACGGCAGGTATTATTTGATAATTCGGTCGTTTATTTCACTGTCAAACGTCATCAGGGAAACGGTTTGAATTTCCGCTTAGTAAAAAAAACATCAGTGTGCCATTTGGGACGACACTATATACATATACTATCCTGTTGACTTATATACATATATATACA
Organism: Danio rerio; assembly: GCF_052040795.2. NCBI lineage: Eukaryota > Metazoa > Chordata > Actinopteri > Cypriniformes > Danionidae > Danio > Danio rerio. The sequence goes on from NC_141043.1 coordinate 2,818,284, forward strand.
TATACTATCCTGTTAGGAGTTCATTGTAAAGTGTTACCTGTTGAAGAAATCTAAATTAGTGTTAAATTGAAGCATTTATTTACTTCAACAGGTATAATAACACCAAAAGTACTTAAGTGTATTGCTTTACTGTATTTTCATTTGCAAAGTAAACGTTTTTGCAGTTTACAGTGGGTCAATATCGTGATAATACAGTATATTGTGATAAATGTACCTTTTTTAATAAATACATTTATTTGATTTGATTTAAAGGGCACCTATTATGCAGAAATCACTTTTATTTTTTATTATTATTATTATTATTTTTTTTTTTCAATATTTATTTAGCGCATTTGTGTATGGCCATACACCCAAAGCGTTTTACAATCCACACCACCACCACCATTTCACTTTTCACCACCATTCCACCAAATCACTTTTATAAAGGGTTCAAACACAATTGTGTGGCAGCAGTGTGTGATTATAACCAGCTTCTAATGGAAATAATGTATTAATTTTATTTGTTATCACTCTTGATATAAACAGTCTGCAGAAACACTTCGATTGACATTCTTCCTTTGTACGCGTCATCAGAGAGGGAAAGCCCCGCCCACTAGTGACCATCTCCCCCTCATTAGCATAGAACGTTATTCTTCTAGTTGCATCTGACACTATCCTGACATATGTAGCTCCGCCCTCTTCTAAAAAGAGCACAATCTCATTTGCATTTAAAGCAACAGTCACCAAAACACCACAAAAAGGGTCAGTTTCGAGGAGTCATTTACATTTTTTTAGGGTGTATTTAGAGATGAAACTTCACATACACACTCTAGGGACACCAGAGACTTATTTTACACCTTCTAAAAAGGATTACAATTAAAACATTCAGCAATTAATCGCAAGAAAAAAATTCCTGCTGACTGAATCCTGGTTGTTATTGAATTTTAATGGATTGTTTGTGTTGATGAACATCTGCAGCTCTGAGTAACGTGTGCTGTGTTTTGTGCTTCTCAGTTCCTCACCTATCTGTTCTCCAAAGAGAACACCATCTGGGACGCTCAGCTGGATCAGGTGCGGCCCGAGGACATGAACAACCCCCTGTCACACTACTGGATCTCCTCGTCTCACAACACGTGAGTGGACCACTAGCTAAAACTAGCCCATGTTTATTTAAAACTCCAACATATGTGTTTCTGACTGCTCTCTGGGTAACTAGGGCTGTGCACTTAATCGAAAATCAGATTTCGATTTTGGCTTCTAACGATTATCAAAAACCATTAATCGAGATAAACGATTACTTCGATATTTACCACCCCTTTCTGGTTGTAAAAATGTGTTGCTCTTAAAAGCGCAAACTAAACCGCATTATCCTGTGTGTGTGTGTGTGTGTGTGTGTGTGTGTGTGTGGCGCGCAAAGATGTGCCCAAATGAAAGTGAAAGTGCCAAACTGCAGTTAAAGTCGACAAAGTAATAATGAAACAACCAAAATTACAGCAAAATTACAGCTTTCCAGTGCTGTATCACATAACATTCGCGGCTCAGGAGGCTCCGGAATCAGTGCGGTTACGTCATCAAAATTTGACAACGCTGATTTGACAAAGAAACGCTCGTCACTGTGTCTCCGGACAAACCAGACATGATACATTGATGCATTGTCCCTCCTCCATGCCCAGATTGGTTCAAACTCGCTATATCACAACCAATAAGCATAGGTTTCGCTTTTGTTTGTGGACCAACATGAGCTTTTTGAACAACACGGAATGAGAGATAGGCATACATTTATGCGCGGCTAAATAAAATGCAAAAAAAAAAAAGTTTTGCATGAAATAATTCTCATACTAAGTACTGTTGCATGCACAGCAGCACAGAAACATGACAAAACAGTGACACAGCAAAGACGAACTGCTGCTCTTGCTGTTTTCAAAAGATGCAAATGAAGGTGAATCTGTTTGTCTGCATTGCAGACAACCATATCCAAATCCATATCCACAGACAACCATATCCATGCTGGCACATAAAACCTAAGGATGTTCCATATTGAACCTAGTTTCGTTATGTAACTATTTATAGTATAGTAAATATTTATATCTATTTTTTACTGAGGATTTGCACCATGTTTATTTGGACTTTATTTGGACTTTGACACATTATTTATTATTTTCTTATTTTTTTATCTGTTCATTGTAAGTGGTGTTGTTTATAGTAACTTAAAATATATTATTTGGAAAAAGTCAAATTTGCTTCACTGTTCTATTATTTTGTAACATTTGTAACATACCGTATACCGCGAAACCATCAAACCGTGGTATTGTTTTAGACGATTATCATACCGTAAAAAATTCATACCGTTACAAACCCTAGCTGTGACACAACGACGTTAATCTAAGGGAGCTTTCACACCTACACTTTTGTTTGGGAACCGGTCTCGTTTGCCCAGTTAGCGTGGTTCGTTTGGCGTATGTGAAACCATCAATCGCTCTCGGATCCGCGCCAAATCAATCGTTCTGATATCGCTTGAATGAGGTGGTCTCGGCTCGATTGAAACGAACTCTGGAGCGGATCTATTGCAGTGAGAAAGCCATACAATCGGAGCGCGGTTATTTCATTGTGTTTGATTTGTAATACTCATACAGCTATATGAAGAGAGAATTATGAGTAGGGCGGGAAGTTCGCGAGTCTCCGGATGCCCGCAAACAAGTGATAATCTCCCGGTAATCTCACGTCTCCCTCCCGGTCCTCAAATAGGCTACGTTGCGCACCCTTCTCACCCCTCCCCACCGCATCGCACCTCACTCTTCAGACACGTCGCGCGCACCTTGTCAAACACCACCAAACCACCACCTCTCCTGACACCTGAGCAAAATAAACCCTGACACTCTGACCAATGTGAGGAGAGTTTACTCGCACGTGTCTTGTTTTAGCTCTTTTGGTCCGATTAGAAACTTTGGCGTGTAAAAGTGAACCGCACCAAGAGCAAAGAGCAACAATGTAACAATTGTAATCTCTGTTTCGGAACAACTGGATCGATTCACAGGTGTGTAAGCACCCTAAGTATGTGCTTGTAAAACGGGATCATGAAGGTTACACTCAAAAAGCAACTCATGTAAACGCCTTAATCTTATTATTCTCTTAATTAGATTAAGGCAAATAATTCGATTACTGATGTCCATGTAAACGTAGTCACTGACATCAAGGGCAGGAAGAGCAAGTGAGTGTGGAAGTCGGGTTCGGGTTTCTTCAAAATATCTTCTTTTGTGTTGAAGAAAGTCAAACCGGTTTTGAACAACTGAAGGATGAGTTAAAGATGACAGCATTTGTTGGTGGTGGAAACACAAGCCCGATGAGCGTGACGTAAACTCTAGCGCTCAGCGGAAACTAGGCTTTAGGTTAAATATAACACTAATCCTCCTCAAAGAGCCTGAATCTTTGCTGATGTAGACGTTTTGTTTGTTGGTAGTGTATAAAATTATTTGTTTGTTTGGTCTGAATTTGTTTGGTCCAGCTTTACTTTTTAATGTACAATGTATGGTATTAACAAACCATTAATTAAGACTTTATGCTCAATAAACTACTGATTAGCTGCTTATTAATAGTTAGCAAGGGAGTAGTTTGGTTTAGATTATGGATGTAAAAAAAGATCATACTATATAATGGCCCGTTTCCACTGAGTGGTACGGTACGGTTCGGTTTGGTACGCTTTTACGGCCGTTTCCTTGGTCAGAAAGCGTACCAAACCGTACTGTACCACTTTTTCGCCACCCTTTTAAACGGGTACCAAACAGGAGAAAGAGTACCAAAAGGTGGAACTACACGTGCAGATGAACGCTGCTTGGTTACAGAGATGCGTCACGAGCTCGTGGAGCTACACAGAACGTAAACAAAGGAACCACCATGTTTTTTTAAATACAAGGCCGAGACATTACATGAAAATATTATATGCATATAATAATGGGATGACCCGGGCTCAAACAAACCTTGTCGTCTTCTCGATGAACAGACACAAAGCCAAGAAGAAAAATCTGCCGTGTCCTGTTGTTGTTTTATGAACCCGTCTAAAAGTGCGAGCGGTATTCGCTTTCTTCCGGGAGCTCGCGACCGCATCTATACTTGATATAATGAACTTCTTGAGCTGATGATAATAACAGGAGTGCGATTATTGAAGTGTCTCCGTCATCTGATCCATTCAGGAAAAAAAGGACAAGCGCGAGAGTGAAGCGAGAGTGAAACGGGGGAAAAAAAGAGAAGCCGTCAAAACACAGGAGCAAAATTGTTTTAGCAACCTGATCATGAACAAACTGCCATGTTTATCTTCGTCTTTTGGATTATTATGAACTGGGAATGACAAAATGACTCTGTAACAGAGCTTACATGAGCTGCTGAAGATTACAGACACAGATGAGAGGTTTGCGCAGACTCTGGGCTATATTGCGTGTGTTTTTGAACTCAAATAAGTACTAAATGTATGATATTTGTAGTTGTTCTGTAGTTAATAATATTCAATTCAATTCAGCTTTATTTGTATAGCGCTTTTACAATGTAGATTGTGTCAAAGCAGCTTCACATAAATGGTCATAGTAACTGGAACAGTGTAGTTCAGGTTTTAGTGTTTAAATTCAGTTCAGTTCAGTTTAGCTCAGTTCAGCGTGATTAAATCATTACTGAGAGTTCAAACACTGAAGAGCCAATTCATCGATGCGTAGCTCTACCAATCCTGAACCATGCGAGGCAGTGGCGACAGCGGAGAGGGAAAAAAAACTTCACCTGATGGGAGTGAAGAAAAAAAACCTTGAGGGAACCAGACTCAGTTGGGCACGACCATTTTAATTTCTCCGCTGGCCAAAAGTCTTGTGCAGAACTTCATTCGTCGTGGTTTAGGCTGGAAGATGGCCTCAGCAAAGACTCGTCGGAGACTATATCGGACTATATCGGACTATATCGAATATATCGGAGACTGTAAGGGTCTGTATGTGTTCATATATGTTGCATTTATGTATTTATTTTATATAATTATAGACGTTACAGTAGCCTATTTAGCACCGTCATTGATCTGCAGTTATAATCAAATCATGTTCATAGAAAAGTAAGTAATAAACATTTATAGACAAGTATTTATATGTGTAAAGCATCTGTTTTGTGAGAAGTGCTGCTCATAATGATATGTGAACGACCCGTACAGCTTTACTGTAGACATTTATTCAAGCGAGCATGACTTCGACTTAAACTTTGTCATACGCACACTAAAAGGGTACCCTTTGTGGTGGAAACGCAAGCCTGATAAAGGTGACCCTAACTGTACCGTACTGTACCAGTGGAAACGAGGCGTAAGTGCTAATAAACAGTTGGTATCTTAATAGCAGGCAGGTATAATCCAGTAGTAAATGGTGTGAATTGTTACCTAAACTAAAGTGTTATCGTTGTTTGGTAATAGTAGATAATGGAATAAGAGCAGGTTGGTTGGTTGTTTTGTATGATGTTACACTTCCTGAAAGAACTAAAAACGGTTGATGATTGGGATCGCTGGGTTGTTCTTTGGTTTGTCAGTCGGTTAGTTTGTTGTTAGAGTTTTACAAAACAATCCAACCTCAGGCAACCACAGTATTAGATATTTGTTAAAGGTTTGTTGGTTAGTGTGTGTTGGGTAGTATTTGCTGGTTTAAAGTATTGAGTTAATCCTCAGAGACTCCTCCACTTTTAATTAAGTGTTTCTGGACAAGTTTGAAGCCTCTTATTTCTGGAGATAGTATCGCAGATGCTCTGAATCATAAGTGTCCCAAACATTTAAGAAATCTGATTCATACATGTCAACCGCAGGTCTAAAAACTAAAGAGTGTTGTTGAACAACCAGCAGAATCTCAGAAACACATCTATCAAGGTCTTGTGTTTCTCTTAGTAAACATTGAGTTGAATTAAATGTCTGATTGGCATTTCTGTGTGGAGTTTGCATGTTCTCCCCATGTTGGCATGAGTTTCCTCCGGGTGCTCTGGTTTCCCCCACAAGTCCAAAGACATATAGGGGAATTAGGTGTGCTAAAATTGTCTGTTGTGTATGTGTGTGAATGAGTGGATATGGATGTTTCCCAGTGATGGATTGCAGCTGGAAGAGCATTTGCTGTGTAAAACATATACTGGATTGTCTTGTCCCAGTAGGTGGATTTACGCGCCGTGTGTCAGCGTCAGCACTTCCTATTCGCGTCAGGCGTTGCCGAACTGCATTGTGGATCCATCGGCGCCCCTTCAGAGGCGTTGCTCGCTGCAGAAGTTGGGACTAGCTCAACTTTTTAAGAGCCAACTGAAGCGTCAGCCAATCAGATCGCTGTATGTAAATACACCAGCTAGACAGTGGCCTATTTCTGACTAAGGCCCCGTTTACACTAGTGCGTTTTAGATCAAAAACGATCTTCGTCCACACTAGCGTTTCACCTAGCGTCTCTGAACATATCTCCGTCCACACTACGCCACCAAAAACGTGTATCACGTGACCATTCGCGCACTCTGGGCATGCGCGTTCTAGTATAAACAGAAAGCATGCGTCTCGCTCGGCATTTGGTTATTGTTAGTCAACAAACGCCGGTTGAACAATGAACGCGATGGCAAAGAAAGCAAGAGAGGTGTTTTTGTGGACAGATGACGAGGTCGAGTTGTTACTAAACGTAACAAATGAATAACTGCACAATGGCGTCTAAAACAGACAATAGTGCAAACAACGCTCCCATTTCTGTGTTCATGTTGTTGTTTACAGTACTGTCTTCCAGTAGCGTTAAAGCCATGTGTTTTAGTCATGTGATAGAGGCTTGACGAATAAGGGAAGGATACGCAATGACACAAAAGCCCCAATCAGGTAGCGAATCTCATCTCTGTTTTTAGATGTCTCCGTTTTCCATCATCCACACTGAGACGGAGCAGCAGCGTTTCGGAATGAAAACAGCCTCTCCAGCGTTTTCAAAACGCTACGTTTTTGGCGCTCGAAAACTCCGGCGTAGTGTGGACAGATGGCGTAACCGTAGCAAAACTTATGCGTTTTAAAACAAAAACACATTAGTGTAAACGGGGCCTAAATTTCATTGGCTGACGCTTCTATGACGATCGCGTCAGCCCCAACTTCAGACACGCCTTCAGTCAAGCGTTGACGCTGAAGCCCCGTGTGAATGTGGCGTTATGCCTAGTTCAGACTGCGTGATTTTAGCCCCGATTTTGGCTCGCCGACAGGTTTTGAGAAATTGCCGACAAATGCCTGAAATCACAGGCAAATCGCTGCTCTTGCACGTGAGTGACAGTCACACAGTATGAATGATCAAAGACGCAATCTGAGAGTGAATTGCCGTGTGAATTGAGTTTTGACTGAAAATAACATCAGCGATCGCCTACAGCCAATGAGAGAGCGGCATTCACTTCTGTGTGTGTGTGTGTGTGTTTGTATACCTGCTGCAGGCCAGCAGGAGGTTTTAGGAGAAGGTAAAAGCGCTCTTTTTCGGTTTATTTGGACCCACGAAATGGAGGGAAAACTAGTGGAGGTTTGACAGGACTCAGGAGCAACCGTGTCTGTTTGACGTTTCATACAGAAAGAAATTAGTTTATTATCAACGTTGAGGAGAAATGGCTAATTCCCTTTAAACCCAGGTGAGCAAATATGTACATGTGCTACCCCATTAAAGGCTTCTTTCTCATTATGTAGTTAAGAACAAAAGATGTACTACATGTTTTTGGCTGTGAGACGTAGTTTGGACGAAGTTGTCGGCGATTCTTCCTATAGTAAAGTCATGCAATGTGAAAGTCCTTGTCACAGATCAATCTTGCAGTGTAAACAAAGCAGCGACGAAACGCTAGCCCAGATAGTCATGCAGTGTGAAAACATCTGTGACACGACTACTTTGAAAATCATGCAGTCTGAACTCGGCATTAGAGGTTTTTCAAAAAAAAGCAGAAGTGGATTTTGCTGGTTTTAACACAAAAGAAAATCTCCCTTGTTAAAAACCAAAGAATTGTTTAAAGTGACATTTTTGGGAAAAAAAGGTATTTTATTTAGCAGCTGATAACCTTATCATTACCTATAATATGAAACTTCTAAACCTAGTCATAGGCTTGAGTTAGAAAAGGCTCCTTTACAAGAAAATAAATCTGGATTTAGAGGGTTTTGCATCTAAACTCTTCAATTAAATTCAGCTTTATTTGTATAGCGCTTTTACAATATAGATTGTGTCAAAGCAGCTTCACATAAATGGTCATAGTAACTGGAACAGTGTGGTTCAGTAACTGGAACAGTGTGGTTCAGGTTTTAGTGTTTAAGTTCAGTTCAGTTCAGTTTAGCTCAGTTCAGTGTGATTTAATCATTACTGAGAGTTCAAACACTGAAGAGCAAATTCATCGATGCGTATCTCTACCAATCCTGAACCATGCGAGCCAGTGGCGACAGCGGAAAGGGAAAAAAAACTTCACTTCATGTAAATATATCTATATACAGTTGAAGTCAGAATTATTCGCCCCCCTGAATTATTTTTTTCCTCAATTTCTGTTTATCGGAGAGCAGATTTCTTTAACACACTTCTAATCATAATAGTTTTAATAACTCATCTCTAATAACTGATTTATTTTATCTTTGCCATGATGACGGTAAATAATATTAGACTAGATATTTTTAAGACAATTATATTCAGCTTAAAGTGACATTTAAAGGCTTAACTAGGTTAATTAGTTTAATTAGGCAGGTTAGTGTAATTAGGCAAGTTATTGTATAATGATGGTTTGTTCTGTAGACTATCGAAAAAATACAAAGCTTAAAGAGGCTAATAATTTTGTCCTTAAAATGGTGTTTAAAAAATTAAACTGCTTTTATTCTAGCCGAATTAAAACAAATAAGACTGGGATCCTCCACAAAACTTTGGTCAGGTGTATGGTGTCATGGCTTTGACATGCCCCTAACATGCCTTTACAGATCCGGTCATGTTCTTCACTTGGTGCTTTTAAGTCTCATCTAAAAAATCACCTTCTGTCTCTTGCCTTTGATTGTAATTAATTTAATTTTAATCTGTTTTATATATTTTGCTAAATTTTTATATAGGTATAGATTTTGTATGCTGGTCGTTTTGTAAAGCACTTTGGTCAACATCTGTTGTTTTTAAATGTGCTCTATAAATAAAGCAAACAAACAAACAAAAGGAAATGGTTGTATAATTGGCCAGAATGTATTGAGTTTTTAAAGATGTTCAAATCATCATCCCAAAATATGTGTCAAAATAAGATTTATCGGCAAAAATCCCTCCATTTGCTGAAATGGAGAAAGTTATGGCCAAATTAAGACTCAAAATCCGCCCGGAGTGGATGAAAACATCCCCAACAGCACTCAAGTTAAACTGAACCTGCGCTGTACTTTCAGTTCATAACTCAATGCCTCTTCGATGCTGATTGTTGTTTCTTGCATGATTTAAACAGTTACGATGTGCGTGTATGCGTGTGTTTAACCGGTGTGTCTTGTTGATGAAGCTGTTGTATGCTTTAAACAGAAGCAGGTAAAGTCTGACCGAGCAGAAAGCATTCCTGAAGGTGTTTGTAAAGGTTATTTGCCTGTCTGGGCTTTAATAAAGGTGTGGATTGTTGATCTGTCATGCCCTGACGTGTGTGTGTGTGTGTGCTGTGTGTATTTTTAGCTATCTGACGGGGGACCAGTTTTCCAGCGAGTCGTCTCTGGAGGCGTACGCCCGCTGTCTGCGCATGGGCTGCAGATGCATCGAGTGTAAGACACAACACACACACATTAGTACACACACACTGCAGTTTACTGCATAATACTGCAGTTTTTAAACTAGTAGCTTCACTCTGCTGCTTGTTCAAACTACTTAGTTAAAATGAGCTGAATTAACACAACTACTGAGTTTTTTTTGGACAGCTTAATTATTTAGTGTACAACCAACTTAAGATAAAAAAAACATCAAGTTAACTTAATCGATTTGTGTTGGGACGACATGAAGGGATTGTGTGGAACCCAGCACTGTTGATGCTGATAATGAAGCCTTTTTTAAGTCGGTGTAGAACATAGATATATACACTAGATATCGCATAGTGACCCTGAGCATGCGTCAATAGCGCCGCCACATTGGTACAGGGCTCCCAGGACAAATGTCAATCAACTGCACTAGTCAAGACAGTGTTATTACGTGAAGATGCGGGACTTTAGCGCTGTCTATGGGTGTAGTAACGAGCAAACAAAGAAAACAAAGCACAAAGGCAGAACATTTCATAGGTAATATTAAGTTTTTTTCTGTTTTTGTATGTTCTGAACTTTTGTGCTAATCAGGAAACGTTATTGATGATAACAGTAACTTACTGCATTCACCATACGGCAAAGCAGCTCCAACTCGCACTAAACACTCGGCTTATGCTAGTTTTGTTGAATAAAATCAGCAAACAATGCAAAAGAAATATGACAACGAGATGCTGCACTGCCAGAAACTTGTGTTATTGTCGGCTAACGTTAGTGAAAGAGTCATTCGGGGGATTCATTCACAAACGAATCGCTCCCTCCGTCAGTATGAGAAGTGAAAGCAGGAGAGGAGCTGTGTTTCTGGACATGATTAGATCAAATTTAACAGGCAGGGTGAATAGTACATTTCTGTACACACAAATACAAGCTTTTTGTCAGGAATGCCCGTGCGGTCACTGATCCATCAATGTAGAAAAGTGATGTAAAATCATAATTTTCGTAATTAGAAAAAAAATGACATACTAACATCCAGGAAAACTCCCAATCACAGATATATGTGTATGTGTGTATATCTCTGGCTTTGGATGGCCACAGTCCTCAACTGTACCTTGGTCCCGCATTCATTTCAGAGGAGCGCTACCCTGTAGCAAGATGGCGGCGCTATTGACGCATTCCGTCCAATAGACAACAATAGACCAGGCGACATCTAATGTATATATCTATGGGTGTAGAACAGAATACACTGTATATTTTTTCACTTGGTCCACCAAGTAGTAAAACTAGCAGACCATATTTACACAGGTACAATATTATGCATTTATTTACATTTTTAGTTGGTTAAAAAAAAATCAAGTATATCTGTTCCTTTTGTTTATTTGTTTTTTTTATTATTGTTGTTTTATTTTTTAAGGAAGTAAAAGTTTTGGTTTTATTTAGTTTTTATTTGGTTTCTTTTGTTTGATTTCTTTTTCTTGGTTCTATACATAGACTGTAAAAGATATGGATGTAGCTCAAGAGTGCAAATAAAAATGCAAGGGGGTGTGGCCAACCGTCGCCGTTTTGTTCGCACGTCATCGCACTGACCGGGGATAGCAAACAAGGGCAAAGAGGCGGAGCGTGAGCGGAGCTACAGACGCCTGCTGGCCTTTTGCTTAGACAGGCTTTTTTTTTTGAGAGAAACACTTAACACTTAATCACCTGCGACTCGTTTGTGTTCTGATCACATGTGCTTGGTTGTATACTATACCAATAAAGTGTTTAGTCTTTTAAAACACTGTTATAATACATTTGAGCCATTAAAATTGTTCTTTTGATGTTTTACTACAGGAGGAAAACGCAAATTACTTCCAAACACATATATAGTCTGTGTTCATAAATGCAAGGCTATTGATGAAATCCAGGCATATCACAGTATGACAACGCTTCAGATGATGTTCTAGAGCCTACAGCTAATCAATCTGGCAGATTCTGGAGTGCATTACAGCTCTAAAAAAACATTTAAAATGATCTTAAATAAAACAAATATTTTGACTGTGCAATTGACTGTGTAAAGCCACATAAAACAAAACAAAAACACGGTGTACAGTATATGCTGAGTTCAGCAGCTTATCAGCCGGAAGGTGATGTTATGATGATCAGCGAGACCTCGCTGTCACTCAAGTGGCCACGCCCTTAATTATGCAGACCTAATATAAATTAAATGAATGAGTTGTAAAAAAAAATTTCACCCCCTCACAGTTGTCATGAAGGGTAATATTAGCTGTATACACCAAAATCTTTTTTTGTACGAGGCTGTAAACACCTTTTCTTCTGCTGTAAAATCGGTCATTTTTAACATTGGGGTCAATAGAAATGTGCTCTATTTTAGAGCCAAGCCTAGTGGAATTTCAATGAATTGCAGGTTCAGTTACTTCCGTATTAGCTTCATATAGTTCTATACTTCTGTCTTATGTTTTCCTTTTATTGTTTCTAGAAAAAAAAATAAACAAAAATGAAATGACCCTTTCTTTTTATTGTGGTTTATTTAGTTTTGTTCTTTCATTTGTTTTTGCTTTTTTTCCATTTTTGTTTTCTTGGTGTGTTTATTTATTTTTTTCTTGATTTGGTTTCCTGTGTTTTTTCTTTTCTTCATTCCTTTCTTTAATTTTCAATAAGTTTATTTATTTTGCTTCATTTGTTTGTCCTCTTTTCTCATTCAGTTTGTTTTGTTGATTGTTTTTAAATTAAGCTTCTTTTGTTTGGTTTGGCTTATCTTTTTTTCTTCCATTTTGTTTTTCCTTCTGTTGGTTTTTGTCATTTTTCTAAATGTACTGTTAATATGTAGTGACTAAAATAAAGCAAAAGCAAGCGTTTTATAGTTTGTCTGATATTGGTTTGATTTATTTATTGTAGGATCTGAGGTTTGATGTAGATAGACTACAACTTTCTGTGTAGTGGGCTAGACTAACATCTGTTCTTCTGATCTGTGACCTGTGTTTGTGTGTGTCTGTGTGTGTGTGTGTGCAGTGGACTGCTGGGACGGTCCTGACGGGATGCCTGTCATCTACCACGGTCACACCCTCACCACCAAGATCAAGTTTAGTGATGTGCTCAACACCATCAAAGAGCACGCATTCGTCACGTCTGAGTGAGTGTTTTACACACACACACACACACACTCTCAAACTCCCCTCTCGTCCTGCAAATGGGTGGGAGCCCCAGGCTCAAGGATCTCATGTGCTCAGGGCTCTCTCCTGGGACAGCATGCCAAACTAGCTTATTAACAATCATCCGCTAAGTGTGAACTCTTGAACTCCCTTTATATCACTCCAGTATGACTGTGGACACACTATAGCTACACACAGTTCTGTCTAAACAGCTTACAAAGGTTGATCTTGAAATAAAAATTTGAGCAAAAGTTTGCATCATAGGTGCCCTTTGATCTGTTATTTCGGAAAACATGACAATGTTTTAGGCTCGTTTAGAAAATGCTTCTTGATATTTTGACTAGAAACCAGACACAGAAATCACACTTTATTGCAGTGTATAGAGATCTTTTTCACTAAGGGCCTACTCACACTATGCTATCCGTACCGTGCCCAGGCCCGTTTCCCGGATCGTTTGAGAAGTGTGAGTGCGCTGAATCGGGCTCAAGCACGGTTCACTTGGCCGGCCCTGGCCGGTTGGAAGAGGTGGGCCTGAGCGCGGTTCACTTGGGCTTTGGCTCGGTACGCTTGTGTGTGAGTGCAAAAAGCACCAAAGCCCGAAACTGAAAGCGAGACGTGACTTTTAAGGGACTGTTTCATATGGATTTATTAATCATTCTTACTGTTCAGTGAACGCAAACTGCCGTAGATTATTAAAGACGCAAACTCCTCACAGCACGACAGCTGCGCGCCTTCAGCAGACCTCCTCATTCCTAAGCCGAAGCCCGTTTGTGGTGTGAGTGCGGGCCGTCGGGGGAGACGGGAGGGGGGACAAGCGTGCTTTGGCCTGGTTCGAGGCAACTGTACCTAGTGTGAGTACAGCCTAAGGCCCTGTTTACACTAGTGTGTTTTAGTTTGAAAACGGCGTTTTAGATCAAAAACAATCTGCGTCCACACTAGCGTTTTCACCTAGCATGTCTGAACAAATCTCTGTCCACACTACGGCACCAAAAACGTATATCACGTGACCATTGGCGCACTCTGGGCATGCGCGTTCTAGTATAAGGAAGCATGTGTCTCACTCGGCACTTGGTTATTGTTAGTGAACAAACGCCGGTTGAACATTAAACGCGATGGCAAAGAAAGCAAGAGAGGTGTTTTTGTGGACAGACGACGAGGTCGAGTTGTTACTAAACGTAAAAAATGAATAACTGCGTAATGGCGCCTAAAACAGACAATAGTGCAAACAACGCTCCCATTTCTTTGTTCATGTTGTTGTTTACAGTGAAGGCTGGTCTGCTGTCTTCCGGTAGCGTTAAAGCCATGTGTTATAGTCATGTGATAGGAACTTGACGAATAAGGGGAGGATACGCAATGACACAAAAGCCCCAATCAGGTAGCGAATCTCAGCAGCCCCACCTCCTTTTTCAGATGTCTCCGTTTTCCCCCATCCACACTGAGACAGAGCAGCAGCGTTTCAGAATGAAAACAGCCTCTCCAGCGTTTCCAAAACACCCCCTTTTCGAAAACTCTGGCGTAGTGTGGATGGATAGCATAACCGTAGCTAAACTTATGCGTTTTTAATGCAATGTTTCTGTGCCATCCCATGTGTGTCTGCGTTTAGCTATCCCATCATCCTCTCCATCGAGGACCACTGCAGCATCGTCCAGCAGAGAAACATGGCCACTTTCTTCAAGAAGGTGTTTGGGGAGATGCTGCTGACCAAAGCGGTGGACATTTCAGCAGACGGCCTGCCCTCGCCACACCAGCTCAAGAGGAAGATCCTCATCAAGGTCAGGAGGACGCTCTGTGCTAACGGCTAATGAAGAGATACTGCTAAACACTCATTTGTGGAGCTTGGTTAATGTTATTGAAGTTAGTGTTCGTTCATGTTAATGTTAGCAAGCACAACTTTGGATTTTAATGATGCGTTAAAATTGCGTTTAAAGCTCCTTCATTGTTGCATTGATGTGTTCAGCACAAGAAGTTAGCGGAGGGCAGTGCGTACGAGGAGGTGTCGTCTTCAACACCCTACTCAGAGAACGACATCAGCAACTCCATCAAGAACGGCATCCTGTACCTGGAGGACCCCATCAACCACGTGAGCCAGTCTTCATCTACTTTACAACAGAACCACATGGAAATGTTAAAAGAAACGTGTTTTGAATATGTTTTTCTTTGTTATCACAAAAACATTCCAGTAGCATTTGAGGTAGGATATTTTATGGCATTTAAAAGCCCCTATTATACTTTAAAAATGGTCATATTTTGGTTTTAAGGGTCTCCAACAACATGCTGATATGCGTTCAAGGTGAAAAAAACACGTTCATTGTCTTATATGCATTTATTTTTTACATAATTATCCCAGTGACTCCCATATGATCATTCAGCGACTCATTTGTTCCCCTCCTTAGCGCGAAGCTAATCTGCGCTTATTGGACTGGTGACAACCTGTTGTGATTGGTCGACTGTGTTCAGCAGGAGACAGAGCGAAATATACTGTCCTTATCAACAAAATTGAAGTAGTCAGTGTGTATGTGTGAGCATACCTGCCAACACTCCTGTTTTTCCCAGGAGTCTCCCGTATTTCAGACCCATCTCCCGCCACCCTCCCGTTTTGTTATTTATCTCGGAAAACTCCCGTAAATTTAACCACTCCATACCCCCCCACCCCCTGCATTTTGGTACGG
Source organism: Danio rerio (assembly GCF_052040795.2). Taxonomy (NCBI): domain Eukaryota; kingdom Metazoa; phylum Chordata; class Actinopteri; order Cypriniformes; family Danionidae; genus Danio; species Danio rerio. The sequence goes on from NC_141043.1 coordinate 2,833,772, forward strand.
TCTGAAACCACCAGGTCGCCAACATTGGTATAGGATCCAATTGCAGCAGCTGCCCGAAACAGGCTTCATGTGAGCCCAATGCAGGAGTGCATTAAAGCAGTGCAGTTAAACACCAGCGTACTGCTCTATTCTTAACCATGACGCACATTCTGTATTAATCCACACAGAGGCAGAAGCTGAACTATTTTGAAGCTTGATCACCGCATGTGTGTAGGGACGGCTGACGGTGGCCATAGCAATGACAAACGGCAGTGGAACGCGTGCTCTCAAACGCATTTAAATCCGTAAACAAAGCGGCATGTGTCAAGTTTTAAACGTGGTTTTTGACGTGATATGAGAATATCAAGAGTTAATGAGAGACAGTACAAGCGGTTACAAGTAACAAAACACAAATAAATACATTATTTTCAAGCATGAGAAAACAAGGAGGGAACTTTTTTAATCACACTTACTTACACTTGTGAAGTGGAGGAAAAAACTGATCCATGATCCACTGATTCATGTGCTGATAAAGATCCTGTCGAGCTCTGACAAAGTCCCACACATCAATAGTCTTTTCTGATCCTTCCTTTAACAAACAGCCGACGAATCCCTCGTTGTAATCGTGTAGATTCCAGAAGCACTCGTCAGAAAAATGACAGAAACACAACACAAGGCTGGGGCTACAATGCTGAGGTATTTTTGCAAAAATAAACCTCAACCCCTGACTCTTCACAGCTTCATCTTTGGGTAGAAAAAGTAGCACTAACTTTCACACTTCCAATAATATCCAGCTGAGCACAGCGCCTTCATGACTTTATTGAAATGAGATTTGCTGCAGTGTTTGTGGGCGGGGCCGTAGGTTTTGATTTTTCCAAGTTTGCGTGTGCAACAATGGGCGGGGCTTACGTTTTTTATCAACGTCACGCCAAAACAGTTAGACTTGTTATCAAGGCAATTCATTCTATTACTAGGAGTCGACTCTTTTATAGATGAATCAATAATTTTGAACACTGTGCACTTTCAGATTTAAGCCTTAGCTGGATATTTCACTTCACTTAGAGCTGTGTTACACTAAATAGAAGGTCATTTTCAAAAACCCATAATAGGGGCTCTTTAAAATGTCAGAATAGCCATGAAATACGTTTATGTTCTCAGAGTGATCTTGTTTGGTTCCCCCACAAAACTAATTCCTTTAAAGTACACATGAAATCAAATCTAACCCTGTCGATTTTGTTAGCACACATTGCTAGTTCTGAGTCCATGCACGTAATTAACAAAACAAATGTTTACCCTTGTAATCTTTAATTGAAATCTGTAAATGCACTTCCTGTTTGTCTTCAGACACCTAGTTAGTGCTCACTGCTGCTGTGTTTGGTCTTCTCACAGGAGTGGTATCCACACTTCTTTGTTCTGACCAGCAATAAGATCTATTACTCTGAAGAGACGTCCAGTAATCAAGGGAACGAGGATGAGGAGGAGCACAGAGAGGTGAGGAAAATGCAGTATTTTTTTTTTTATGCCCTTCACTCGCCAACTTCTCTCGAATTACGTTACACAAGTGTCCACTACTGGAGAAGCATCTGAATCTGTTTAAATCGAATACCCTAAACCAGGGGTGTCCAAACTCGGTCCTGGAGGGCCGGTGTCCTGCTGAGTTTAGCTCCAACTTGCTTCAACACACGTTCTCCGAAGTTTCTTGTAAGTAGTAAGAGCTTGATTAGCTGCTTCAGGTTGTTTGATTACAGTTGGAGCTAAACTCTCCAGGACACTGGCCCTCCAGGACTGAGTGTGGACACCCCTGCCCTAAACCCTTGAGCACTTGGGACATATAGGTGCTGGAGTGGACATATGAATCAGACTCACTCCCTCTGTCAAAATCAAAGGATCAAGGATATGTCCATGTTAGCTTCCCTGGTTCCCTCGATGAAGTGGGATGCACTTAAATAGGACAGTGAGGATTGCCTCGAGGGAACACGGCAAGGAAAGTTTGCGAGGGTTTGTCTAAAAGTGGAGCCACAGTCTGATGTTCAAGTGAACTAAATCTTCCTCTGTTATACTCGAGTTGGTCATCAGAGTAGCAGACGATCTACCGTAACGCATCATGTGATCTTGATCTGGTTTAATGATCATGGCTGTCTGTCCCTCTGCTCCTCAGATCTGCAACGGTATGGACCAGCATGTGACGGAGAAGTGGTTTCATGGTAAACTGGGTGCAGGTCGTGACGGCCGTCAGATCGCAGAGCGCTTGCTGTCTGAGTACTGCGTGGAGACTGGAGCTCCAGACGGATCCTTCCTAGTGCGGGAGAGCGAGACCTTTGTAGGAGACTACACCCTCTCCTTCTGGTAACTACACTACTACTCCTCTAGTAAACCCTCTCCTTCTAGTAACGACACCTCTACTACACCCTTACTACGGCTCTACTACTCCCTCTCTTTATGGTAATGACACCTCTACTACACCCTCTCCTGGTAACGACACTTCTACTACACTCTTTACTACAACTCTACTACATTTTCTTCTGGTAACTACACCTCTACTCTACCCTCTACTACACCCTCTCCTTCTGTTAACTACACCTCTACTCCGGCCTTTACTACACACCCTCTGGGTCTGGTAACTATAACTCTACTACACCCTTTAATACACCCTATCTTTTTGGTATTCTGGTAACTTCACCTCTACTACACCCTCTCCTTCTTGTAACAACACCTCTACTACACCTCTACTACACCCTCTCCTGGTAACGACACCTCTACTACACCCTTACTACACCTCTACTATTCCCTCTCCTTCTTGTAACGACACCTCTACTACACCCTATCCTTCTGGTAACGACACATCCACTACACCCTTTACTACACCTTTACTACATCTTCTTCTGGTAACTACACCTCCACTCTATCCTCTACTACACCCTCTCCTTCTGGTAACGACACATCCACTACACCCTTTACTACACCTTTACTACATTTTCTTCTGGTAACTACACCTCTACTCTATCCTCTACTACACCCTCTCCTTCTGGTAACTACACCTCTACTCCGGCCTTTACTACACACCCTCTGGGTCTGGTAACTATAACTCTACTACACCCTTTAATACACCCTATCTTTTTGGTATTCTGGTAACTTCACCTCTACTACACCCTCTCCTTCTTGTAACAACACCTCTACTACACCTCTACTACACCCTCTCCTGGTAACGACACCTCTACTACACCCCTACTACACCTCTACTATTCTACTATTCCCTCTCCTTCTGGTAACGACACATCCACTACACCCTTTACTACATCTTCTTCTGGTAACTACACCTCTTCTCTACCCTCTACTACACCCTCTCCTTCTGGTAACGACACATCCACTACACCCTTTACTACATTTTCTTCTGGTAACTACACCTCCACTCTACCCTCTACTACACCCTCTCCTTCTGGTAACTACACCTCTACTCCACCCTTTACTACACACCCTCTGCATCTCCTAACTACACCTCTACTCCATCCTTTACGTGTGTTTGATCTCCTCAGGCGCTCTGGTCGTGTTCAGCACTGCAGGATTCACTCTCGACAGGAAGCAGGAAGTCCCAAGTTCTACCTGACGGATAACCTGGTGTTCGACACTCTGTTTGCGCTCATCACTCATTACCAGCAGGTTCCTCTGCGCTGCAACGAGTTCGAGATGAAGCTGACCGAGCCGGTGCCGCAAACCAACGCTCACGAGAGCAAAGAGTGAGTCTCACGTCCACTCAAACAGCTGACCGATCTAAACTCTTACACGCTTTTTATACTCTTAAAGCCTGGTTTATACTTCTGCATCAAGTGATCGGCGTGACTCACGGCGCATGCAATACGGGTAGCTGTGCATTTATACTTCTGCGCACTGTTTATGTTGCTCTGCAGTAACGCTTCCGAAACGCTAGTTGGCAGTGAGGTGTTTATGTTCCTCTGTGTCGAGTTTCTTCGCTGGTGTTCTGTTTTTTCTGAACGCTTAATGTACAAGTGGCTCAAACTCGCTCATTTTGAGGCAGGAACCGGCGGACATGCAACAACTTTAACCATGATGTAAACACAAAACAACAGTCTCCATCTGGAGCTCCTTCACGGGACTCCACACTTATAAAAACTCGCTCCATCGGACTCCCAAGGCTCTCGGTCTCGCCCACACTCGTCAGCGATACCAAGCCGACCAATCACAGAGCTTGCGCTATGCATTCTTGCAATGTGTAGTTGCATTTTTTGAGAGGTGCACATCTGCGAGGGCTATGCGTCCACACGTAGGCAGCGTTCTAGCATACATGCTTGACTCTGAAGTATAAATCAGCCTTGAGGCAATTTGAGTGCTGGTTTAGAGCCACAGCCAAGTATCAAATCAGTTTAATAAAATATTCAGTTGAATGTTTAGGATGTTTTTACCTGTTAAAAATTTTTCTGTCCTTATTTGGATGCGCCTTTTTCGTCTAAATACTGATATTTGGTTAAATGTTATGTAAAGGGACAGTTCACCTGGCTTGAATCTATTTTCTTCTGTTGAACACAAAAGAAGATATTTGTGAAGAAATAAGGAAATTATGACAGCCTTCGCATTCTTTAAAATATCTTCTTTAGTGTTCAGTAACAGAAAAAAAGACTCAAACAGGTTTGAAACCACACCAGGGCGAGAAAATTGTTTAATTTTTAGGGGTGACAAAATTAATCGTTTCTTCGATGCACCGCGATGCAGACGTGGACAATTCGCTATCGGTTCAGTAATAGTCATAACCGGCTATTAAATACTGACGTCATTTATCTCATATGCGCTATGTCGCCGTAGCTTACTATGCCGAGGTCATTGGGGTTATGCTATCTGGAGCAAAAATCAACATCTCGGCTTCATCAGGGTTCAGTTGTAGAAAATTGTCTGCCATCATTTGGTTATGAAGCCTAAACAATCCTGCGAGAGAGACAGATTGTCTGGTCTGTTAGCGCTTAAAGAAAAGTATAATAGCAAACCATCTGCATAGCAATAATACAATATAACTTTAAAGCTACTAATATTCTTGCTGAGAGGAAGCAAATACAGAATTTTTTTTCTTTTTTAAATGTTTCTCAAATGATGTTAAACAGAGTAAGGAAATGTTCACAGTATGTCTGATAATATTTTTTCTTCTGGAGAAAGTCTGATTTGTTTTATTTCGGCTAGAAAAAATGCAGTTTTTAATTTTTTAAACGCAATTTTAAGGTCAGTATTATTAGCCCCTTTAAGCTATTTTTTTTTCTACAGAACAAACCATCATCATACAATAATTACCTAATTACCCTAACCTGCCTAATTAACCTAATGAAGCCTGTAAATGTCACTTTAAGCTTTTAAGCATGGCAAAGATAAAATAAATCAGTTATTAAAACTATTATGTTTAGAAATGTGTTGAACAAATCTGCTCTCCGTTAAACATAAGCTAAGAGAAAAAATAAACAGGGAGGCGAATAATTCTGACTTCAACTGTATATATTGAGGACAGTCGACTGTGTTTTAAATATCAGTCTTATTAAACATTACTAACACTTGTGCTTCTGTGTTGAATTAAAAACAGCATTCATTTCTTTAAAGGTTGTTCTGACCACACACTCTTGTCTGGCAGTGTGGATCTTGTGGGGGTGTGTGTGCAGTTTCCTGTGCTTAAATTTTTTTCCAGTCTAATTTCAGCATGTTTTGTTGTTTGTGTGTGTGTGTGTGTGTGTGTGTGTGTGTGTGTGTGTGTTTGTTATTTTGGTTGCAGGTGGTACCACGCGTGTCTGTCCCGCAGTCAGGCTGAAAACATGTTGATGAGGGTCCCACGTGACGGTGCTTTCCTTGTTAGGAAGAGAACTGAATTCAACTCTTTCGCCATTTCCTTCCGGTAAACTCCAAACTGCTGCTTTGGCATTAGCTTTGAGCCATTTTAAGTGCATTTTGGAATATATCAATAAAATCAAGCTACATGGAAACGCTAAGATGTGCAAAAATGTTGAAAATGCACATTAAAATGATATGCGCACAACTGAGCAGGATAAACCTAATATCAAATTAAGAGTAAATGTGTATAATTTACAACAGAAACACATTTACTGAATAAATTCCAGCATGTTCATTGCAAAAAGTCATGTGATTCTGTTTTAATAGATCATGTGATGATAAACATGTGGCATTAATGGACAAGCCAGCAGAGCGAGCACATTGTCAAAGATCTGAAATGTTGTTTTGGTCTTTCTGAAATCCCTCAGCTAAAAGTCTGTCATCACAGTGGTTCAGTATTATTATCATATGATTATTACCTCCAGAACTGTCTTGAGTGTCTGCGCTCCCAAAGAGCATCTCACACTGACAAAAGCCACAGCATTGCTTTCATTGCGTTTCATCCTCTGAGGCACAACTCATTTACAGTGTTGGGCAAGCTACTTGGAAAATGTAGTGAGATAAGCTACTAGTTAATCTACTTAAAATTAAGCTTAACTACACTAAAAGCTACCTGCCCTGTGAAATGTAGAATGCTAAGCTAAAAGCTACATGCCAAAATTAGCTTAGCTACATCCAAACTATTTTTGTTTTCCATAAGCAACTTCAATCCAAGTCAGTTCTGTCTTAGTGATCAGTAAATGCGGCAAAATTGTTAAATTCAGTTATTTACTGCAGTTAATATGCTTTTCCAAACAGAAACAAAGTTTACTAGACAACAAAAACAAAAATTCAAGAACTACTGTGTTGCGCATTTAAAATATTATAGTAATATATCGTAAAGGGAAATATATAGGAAAGTGTATTGTAATGTGTATATAGTGTAATAGTATTTACAAGCTATATAGTTTTATTAGTAAGTATCGTGAACTAATAGCAATTACAATGGCATACTTTAGCTTTTAAAGTAAAAAAAAAATATATATATATATATATACACACACACAACAGTTCTGTCTGGTTCTCGAATCTGATAACCGTGATATATTTAAGTAATATCAGCACCCGTACAGCCTCTTTACCCTTTGTGTATTACTCCGCCCACATACAGCCAGCAAAGAGCAGACACGACAGATCTAAAGTTTAAAAGATGCACGCTCAGCTGTTTAACTGTCAGCTTATGATTTGAATCTGGAAGAAAGTAGTTCCTCATACAAAATGTTTTTTGAGACTCTCCATGTTTGATTTTTTTATATACACAATTATGTCGTCAAACTGTTGTATAAACGCAATATCACACTCGTAGCAGTGCGATATGGTTGTATATCGGCACTGGTGGGGGCACTAAGGCACTCGGTCTGTGGCCTCGTGCCAACACACGCCTCCCACCAGTGCCGATATACAGCCATATCGCACTGCTACTCGTGTGATAATGCTCATATATCAAATTAATGTAATTACTTCCCTATAGTGTTGTACACTACAATATATTAAATATAACAGAAATAATTCCTAAATGTAGCTTGTGTGGACGCTACTGCACTACTTACTTTAAACAACGTCGCTACTGAACAGCTATTATATTTAGAAAGTAGCGACGCTGCCGCCACACTACTGAAAAATGTAGCTTAGCTAATAGTGTCACTACTTGTTGTGATGGTATCACAACTAACACTGCTCATTTATTCTTTATAGGCCCACTTTGGCGTCTACTAAATATCGTTTTTCTTGTTGCCATTCGCCGACATTTTATCAGGAAGTGATGATGTTGTTCTCTTTTACTCATTGGATGGAAACGCTGCTTTATTTGCAAATGTTTTATGCGATATTCCAGTTTTGTGCTTAAATCTAGGTCACATCTTAGGATGTAAACATGGAAAAACATACAGTACAATAACATTTTAAGAAATATTAAAATATTACATTTTTAAAATATTTAAAGCCAAAAAATATCTGAATTAACCCTGCTGAAAAATCCAGCTTAAACCAGCCTAGGCTGGTTGGCTGGTTTTAGCTGGTTGACCAGGCTGGTTTTAGAGGGGTTTTGGCCACTTCCAGGCTGGTTTCCAGCCATTTCCAGCCTGGTTTTAGCTGGTCAGGCTGGGAGATGACCAGCTAAAACCAGCTTGACCAGCCTAGCCAAGCTGGGAGTCCAGCCAAAACCAGCTATATCCAGCTTAAACCAGGCTGGTCAAGCTGGTTTTAGCTGGATTTGGCTGGTCATTTTCCAGCCTGACCAGCTAAGACCAGGCTGGAAATGGCTGGAAACCAGCCTGGAAATGGCCAAAACCCCTCTAAAACAAGCCTGGTCAACCGGCTGAAACCAGCCAACCAGCCTAGGCTGGTTTAAGCTGGATTTTTCAGCAGGGAAATGCAACAACCAACTAAAAAATATTTGCAAACGATCCCGGACGAGCCCCCGATTACCTGTTTTAGATTTTATAGATTTGACATTGTATTGTTATATTTTATTATGTTTGCGCCTTTGTTGTAGCTTTGCTCATCTCTTCTGCTTTGCTCTGCCAGGGCTGAAGGGAAGATCAAGCACTGTCGCGTCCAGCAGGAGGGACAGACGGTGGTTTTGGGAACCTCGGAGTTCGACAGTTTAGTCGATTTAATCAGTTACTATGAGAAACATCCACTGTACCGCAAGATGAAGCTGCGCTACCCCATCAACGAGGAAACACTGGAGAAGATCGGCACTGCTGTGAGTCCTGCTGTACATTATCTGTGCTTAATCAAACAGCTCACTCTAACGTGCCCAGGCTCGTTTCCCGGATTGTTTGAGAAGTGTAAGTGTGATAAATTGGGCTCAGGGACGGTTCCGTTGGCTGGCCCTGGCCCGGCTAGAAGAGGTGTGCCAGAGTGCGCTTCACTTGGGCTTTGGCACGGTACGCTTGTAGTTTGAGTGCAAAGCCTGCCTGAGCCCAAACCTGAAGACGAGACTTGACTTAATCATTCTTACTGTGAAATTAACGCAAACTGTTGTAGATTAAAGACGGGTCCGGTTTAAGGCAACTGTATATAGTGTGAGCGAGCCCTAACATTTAAAGAGCACCTATTATACAAGATGTACAATAAGTCTCTGATGTAGAGATCTGGACAAAATTTTGAATCCGGCTTCCGCCAGGTTTTAGCCCGTACCCGACTGCTCCCGCTCATGTTCAGCATTTGTTGTCCCGCTGCTTGACCTGCCCCATTTTCTACCCGGCACGTAGAACAAAACCGAAAACCACCCAGCTGTACAGAGTCCAGCCAGCCTATAACAAGCTGTCTGTATAAACACACACACACAAACACACACACACACACACACACACAGACAAAGCTCTTTCTCTCATTTGCGCACACACACACACCTCTCATTTGCACCCACACACACACACAGCAACAAACAAGCTAAACATAGCATCACGCTGTCACAGGACACATGCAGACCTCTAGTCTGATGTCCCCAACTCGGGGACAACTGATGTGCCCAAACTCGGTCCTGGGGGATCCGGTGTCCTGCATATTTTACTTCCAACCCCAATTAAACACATCTGAACCAGCTAATCAAGCTCTTTCTAGGTATACTAGAAACTTCCAGGGGGTTGTGTTGAAGGACGTTGGAGCTAAACTACAGGACACCGGCCCTCCAGAACCGAGTCAGGACACCTCTGCTCTAGAGCATGGGTACCCAAACTGTTTAGTATGAATGGCCAAAATCCAAATATCTTTGAGAGTTGTGGGTCAAAGATAAATATAACAAACTATATTACATTAAAGTTGCCATGGGTAATTTACTAATTTATATCCCGGTTAACAGCCCCGGATTGCTGACTTTGGTTTAGGATCCGATCGCAGCGGCTGCCCGAAACCCGGTGATTAGTACAGTAACTTAAGTAGCTGTGTTATTCAGACACCTCACCCTCTATCGGAGACTAATGTTGGCAGGTATGATTTAGGCGGAAGTGACAAACTACAAGCCTTATATGTTTATATCGGTTTTCTATATTCTAAATATAATGTTTTGTCACTGTTTTGGTGCGCACTAGCTTATAGCTATCATGCAAATGAACAATACTGATGCTGACATCTAAAACACTTTATTTTTATTTCATGGGACATTTAAAAGCTCTGATGAAGCGCTCGTGTATATGATCAGGATACTGTAGGCAGTTTGACGGCGTGCGGACTGAAACGTTGACGTGTGTGTGTGTGTGTGTGTGTGTGTGTGTGTGTGTGTGTGTGTGTGTGTGTGTGTGTGTGTGCGTGCATGTGTGGGCTGTTTGAATAGGTGTTTCCATGAGCTGACTTTAGTCGACTTCCTTCATCTGACTGTCGTGGCAGATATTCAGCAGTTCCTCAGAATGAGCTCCAGCCTTAACTCTATTATTAGTGTGTAGAGAGGAACCGTAGGCCTGCTGTGATGAACACTGACCACTGAAATCTCATGATCTGCCTGAAATCAGCAGCAGCCATTGGTTGATGATCGGTGGATGATCAGCGGATTGGCTGATTTTTTTTTTTTTTTTAGTACAGTTGAGGTCAAATGATCACAGTATTTCCTATCATGTTTTTTCTTCTAGAGAAAGTCTTATTTGTTTTATTTCGGCTAAAATAAAATCAGTGTTTAATCTTTTTAAACCATTTTAAGGTCAATATTATTAGCCCCCTTAAGCAGTGATTAGTTCTTTAGACTATCCAAAATAAATATTGTTATTTATTGACTTGCCTAATTACCCTTACTAGCTTAATAAACCTAGTTAAGCCTTTAAATGTCACTTTAAGCTGTATAGAAGTGTCTTGTAAAATAGTATTTACTGTTATCATGGCAATGATAAAATAAATCGGTTATTAGAAATGAGTTAATAAAACTATTATGTTTATAAATGTGTTGAAGAAATCTGCTCTCCGGTAAATAGAAGTTGGGGAACAAAATAAACTAATAAAAATTAGCTAATAATTCTGACTTCAACTTTACATGTTATTTTATTCATACTAGTTCATTTAGTTTACGTTAATTTCCGTTTTTAGCCTTGCGATTAATAGTATACTGCAGTATACTTATCACAGACACGGAATAAATTATATTTATTTTATGCATCTTTTTTTTATTTAAATTTGACCAATCAGATGGGGCCTTACTATATTTAGCTCCACCTCTCCAGTGGTTGCTGTTCTGCTATTGGCTGGAGCAACTCAAAGCTAAACCCAGAACTGAAAATAAACACTAATGGCAGGAGTCGAAACAACAATCTGAGTCAGAACATCTGCTGAGGTTTTCACTCATGCATAGTGTTTCAAAGGCTAACGATCTAGATGCAAAGTCTAAAGTGTATGATTGCGAGAGCATTAAGGTTGTGTCCGAATCCACTTTTGCTATTTTAAGGATGGAAAAATACTCTCTGTGCCCCGGCGCATGGTCTAACAGGGCTGTGCTTATTCTCTTATTCTCTTAATCAGTTCTGGGTGTGTTTTAAGTATAACGTGCTTTAAACCAATCAGAGTCTCATCTCGCATTCCCTTTACCAGTCAGTTGTATGGCGCATTTGCCATTTACATGGTGGACTTTTTAAGTGGAAAAACTGAACGCTTCACTAGCAAGAAAACCATTCAACAGAGCATCTGCAGCACGAGGATAAAGAATGAGCCTCCTCCATTCAGCCTCTTTACTTTTTCCTTACTTTATTTGTACTCTTTACTCCTTTACTTTGGTGAAGTAAGGAAACAGTGTTGTACTCACTCCACTGAAGACATGCATTAGCTCACATATTTAATTCAATTTGTTAAGTGCAAAGATTTGCTTCAAAATTATTTCTAAAGTCAGTTCTGATTTCCAGCAAACAAATTAATTAACAATAATATTAAAACTTGATCAAACAACTGAGTTATTTTTAAACACGAGTCCTGTTCTTATTCCCCATATGCTGATGCAGATGTCTCCAAAACCCCACAGGTGGACAAATCTAAACTTGTTTTAATTTAAGCAAAATAAATATGCAGATAATAAATAATAATAATAATAATAACAACATTATAATAATGCAGATTATCATGAATAAACTGAAAAAGCCCCCCAAGATGAAGAAGGCATGGAGGCAGTGGTGTTTATATTTATATAAAAAATATTAATGTTTGTAACATTTTAATTCTATAATTGTTTTTATATGTAAATATATTTGTGTTTTGCTTTAAATCCTGTGTGTATTAATCGATGTGTAAACGTTTGGACCTGCATAGGTGCATAACTAACGCGCTCAGCGCTGGACTTTACAGCAGTTTTAGTTGGTCAATGGCAGTCTATTTCAGTTCCTCAAAATAGCAATGCGCCTTAACACACCTCCTTTATAGACCAGCACAGCCATGAGTCCACAAAGTGGCGCTAATAGATTTGTATTGTAGTGCAAAACGGGAAAATTACAGTTGCGCTGGTCTGAAAATAGCGAAAAATCACGCCAAACACACCTATTTGTAGTAGTGTATGGCAGGGCCCTAAATGTTTGACAGTTTTTCTAATCTAAATTAGAATGAATTAGATCTGAAAATTATATTGTATCTGTTTATTTTAATCTCAGTAAAACAAACCTAAGAATAAACACTGCTAATAAAAACACATTTACAGAGGAAACTGTTATATATGGTAAGAAATATCGCAATACTCAACCAATATGGTGTATTTTTCCAGCATCCTGAAGCCCTACTTAATAGTTTGGTCTCTAATGAAGGTGTTTGTCTGAATGTTTGTGTGCAGGAGCCTGATTATGGGTCTCTGTATGAGGGACGAAACCCGGGATTCTATGTGGAAGCCAATCAGATGCCCACGTTTAAGGTAAATCTGCTCTCCATTCACACGACAACAGTTTTTTTTAGACTATGTACAGTGTGTGTGCATGTGTGTGTTCTCATTCTGTGTGTGTGTGTGTGTGTGTGTGTGTGTGTGTGTGTGTGTGTAGTGCACAGTTAAAGCCATGTATGAATACAAAGCCCAGCGGGATGATGAGCTCTCTTTCATCAAGAACGCCATCATTAGTAACGTGGACAAACAGGAGGGAGGCTGGTGAGTACCACAGTAACTCACTTTACCACGCCATTTTACTCTGAGAAACTTTTACTTGTCGTCTTCCAAAGTAAAACATTCACTATTCACTAAACGCTTCACTGGTTTAAATTAATCCGGCAGAGCGAGTGTCCAGTAAATGTTTCACTGATTCAGTAGATTTAGTCAGAGTGACCAGTGAATGATTCAATAGATTCAGTCCGAGTGTCCAGTTAATGATTCACTTATTCAATAGATTCAGTCAGAGTGTCTGGTTAATGATTCACTGATTCAATAGATTCAGTCAGAGTGTCCAGTTAATGATTCATTGACTCAATATATTCAATCAGTGTCCAGTTAATAATTCACTGATTCAAATGATTCGGTCAGAGACTGTCCATTAATAACTCACAGATTCAAATGATTCGGTCAGAGAGTGTCTAGTTAATAATTCACTGATTCAAATGATTCGGTCAGAGAGAGTTTCCATTTAATAATTTACTAATTCAAATGATTCAGTCAGAGTGAGTGTCCAGTTAATAATTCACTGATTCAAATGATTCGGTCAGAGACTGTCCATTAATAACTCACAGATTCAAATGATTCGGTCAGAGAGTGTCTAGTTAATAATTCACTGATTCAAATGATTCGGTCAGAGAGAGTTTCCATTTAATAATTTACTGATTCAAATGATTCAGTCAGAGTGAGTGTCCAGTTAATAATTCACTGATTCAAATGATTTGGTCAGAGCGAGTGTCCAGTTAATGTTGGACCGATTCAAAGGATTCAGTCAGAGTGAGTGTCCAGTTAATGATTGACTGATTCAAATGATTTGGTCAGAGCGATTGCCCAGTTCATGATTCACTGATTCAAATGATCCAGTCAGAGGGAGTGTCCAGTGACTTATTGATTCAAATGATCCAGTCAGAGGGAGTGTCCAGTGACTAATTGATTCAAATGATCCAGTCAGAGGGAGTGTCCAGTGACAAATTGATTCAAATGATCCAGTCAGAGGGAGTGTCCAGTGACTAATTGATTCAAAGGATCCAGTCAGAGGGAGTGTCCAGTGACAAATTGATTCAAATGATCCAGTCAGAGGGAGTGTCCAGTGACTAATTGATTCAAAGGATCCAGTCAGAGGGAGCGTGCAGTGATTGATTGATTGATTGATTCACTGATTAGAATGATTCGGTCAGAGCGAGTGTCCAGGTAATGATCCACTGATTCAAATGATTCAGTCAGAGTATGTGTCCAATTAATAATCCACTGATTCAAATGATTCAGTCAGAGCGAGTGTGTCCAGTCAAGGATTGTCAGAGCCGGTGTCCAGTTAACAATTCACTGATTCAAAGTTTAAAGGATTCAAAAAGTTTTTCTAAATTGTCCTAAGAGAAGAATAAGTGTTGAGTATTTTTAAAGACAAAGAGGACAAATTTAAGACTTGAGCAAGTTAAACGGACATATATCAATAGTGTTTTTTTTTCACATTCTGACTAGCCGCAGAGGATGTGGATGATTTTATATCTGTTGTCAACAATATCACATTGCTGTAAGTGTGAGTTTGTAAATTTCCTTCTGAAAACAGAAACAGGTTGCAGTTTATTAAAATATAGTGGCAGACCTGTTGCACAAAGTGCCCGAATACCAAAATAACACAGAACTGAAACTCTCACTGTCTTAAATCAGATTACTAAGGTGGAAAAGGTCTATCCTAAAGACTGAAATAACAGACTTAAGACTTGTTTTTCGGCTTTAAAAACATTTTATTTGGCTCATTTAGATCTACCATGTCACGTTGTGTTTATTGTAGCTGATTTTTGTGAATCTCAAATATTTGATGTCAGAGATGCAGGTGAATGGAGTTATTGTCTTTAAAAATATAGAAGCGAATCTGAACTGTGTGTAACTGCTCATCGTGCTTGAAATGAAAATGAAATGACGCCGTCATGATTGATTTGTGGTGAAATACATGTTTTAGGAGACATTATTTTTGGCCAATCAGAGCATAGTGAAGCGATCTGACTAATCAGAGAAAGGTAGAGCCATCTGACCATTCAGAGCATTGTAAAACGATCTGACCAATCAGAGCAGATTAAATCTGACCAATCAATGTAGGTTGGAGCCATCTGAGCAATCACAGAAGGTAGAGCCATCTTTTCAATTACAGAAATGTAGAGTCATCTGACCAATCAGAGAAGGATAGAGCCATCTGACCAATCAGAGCTGAGTAAAGCACTTTGATCAATCAGAGAAAGGTTGAGCCATTTGACCAATCAAAGCGGAGTAAAGCAGTTTGACCAATCATTGTAGAGTAGAGCGATCTGACCAATCAGAGAAAGGTAGAGTCATCTGACCAATCAGAGCATAGTAAAGCAATCTGACCAATCAGAGAAAGGTAGAGCCATCTGACCAATCAGAGCATAGTAAAGCAATCTGACCAATCACAGTAAAGCAATTTTACCAATCAGAGAAAGGTAAAGCTATCAGACCAATCAAAGCACAGTACAACAATCTGACTAATCAGAGAAAGCTAGAGCCATCTGACCAATCAGAGTCTAGTAAAGCAATCTGACCAATCAGAGAAAGGTTAAGCCATCTGACCAATCAGAGCCTAGTAAAGCAATTTGACCAATCAGAGAAAGGTTGAGCCATCTGACCAATCAGAGCAAAGCAACCTGACCAATCCAAGAAGGGTAGAGCCATCTGACCAATCAAAGCAAAGCATCCTGACCAATTCAAGAAGGGTAGAGCCATCTGACCAATCAGAGCAAAGCAACCTGACCAATCCAAGAAGGGTAGAGCCATCTGACCAATCAGAGCCTAGTAAAGCAATCTGACCAATCAGAGAAAGGTTGAGCCATCTGACCAATCAGAGCAAAGCAACCTGACCAATCCAAGAAGGGTAGAGCCATCTGACCAATCAGAGCAAAGCATCCTGACCAATCCAAGAAGGGTAGAGCCATCTGACCAATCAGAGCAAAGCAATCTGACCAATCAGAGCAGAGTAAAGCAATCTGACCAATCAGGGAAAGTTAAAGCCATCTGACCAATCAGATGCTTCACTGTTAAATAGGAAACTCACACAGTTGTTTCCTGGTTTATAGATGCCAACTTGCTAACAGTTATTGCTGTTGTTTTTGTATGAACAGGTCTTTATGCTGGCTGTGGGCCAGTATTGTTGAACACATTGCTGTTTTTCCTCTATTTATAACCACAGACACACACACACACACACACACACACACACACACACACATACACTATCTACATTTCACACTGTTTACATTTTGAAAGCATTACTGTCTAACTAGCCAAAAGTCTGCTTTACTAGCCTAAAGTGTTATTATCATCTCTGTGCTTTGTGTGTTTTGAACTCATTGGCCGTTTCTCTTAAATGAGTTCAGAAGCACACCAGAGAGCTGAGAGTATGTGTGTGTGTGTGTGTGTGTTTGTTCCGCACAGGTGGAAGGGTGACTGCGGTGGAAAGAAGCAACTGTGGTTCCCGGCCAATTATGTGGAGGAGATCAGCCCGACGGCGGTGGAGCCCGACAGATCTGTGAGTGTGTTGTGTTGTGGTATGCTGTCATTTGTTGTGTTATCTGGACTTGTGTTGTGCTGTGTTGTCTTGCGTTGTGTTGTTCTGTGTGATGTTGTGCTGTGTTGTTGTGTCTGGGTTTGTTTTGTGTTGTACTGTCCTATCATGTGTTGTTGAATGTGTGTTGTATGCGGCGGTGCTGTGACCTTTATTCTCTCTCTCTGTGTGTCCACACGTGCGCTCTGCAGGCCTCAGAGAACAGTCCTCTGGGAGATCTCCTGAGAGGAAGTGTGGACGTGTCTTCCTGCCAGATCGGTGAGTATATCCGTGCATGTGTGTGTGTGTGTGAGCATGTGTTAAATAAGAAAACTGTGGGCGTGGCTTGTTTTGTCTACTGCGAGCTGATTGGCTGCAGTGAAGTGGGCGTGTCATTCAGAAAGATCTGGCAAAGGGTTTGGAGAGAGTTGTTACAGCCTAACAGACTCCACCGGCTCACCATTACTGTTTGATGTCTAAACTGACAGCTGCAGGGGCGTGGTTAAGTATGTTAGCCCCGCCCAATACCTCAGAGAGACCTAATCTGAGAATATAGCTGGAAACAAACAGGAAGTGCATTTCCAGATTTCAATTAAAGATTATAAGGGCAAACTATTATTTTCTTAATGACATGCACAGATGAATTGTTCAGCACACTAGCAATGTAAGCTAACAGCATCAACATGTTAGTTTTGATTTCATGTTTACTTTAAAAAGGCCTAAGTCTCCAATATAACTCGTACAAGCCTCCAGATACCCTGATTAATATTCGAGCGTGTGTTTGTTTGCGTGCGTGTGTGTGTGTGTGTCCTGCAGTGGTCAGACCTGAAGGGAAAGGCAGTCGTCAGTTCGTCTTCTCTCTGGTGCCGGTGGCGTCTCCTCGCACCGGTCCTGTGCTGGACATCGCAGCCAGCTCTCAGGAGGAGCTGAAGGACTGGGTGGTGAAGATCCGAGAGGTCACCATGACATCTGAAGCCAAGGTACAGCAGGACAGTAGAGCTGCACACCATGCTAACAATCGGACAGATTTGAAGTCAGAATTATTAGCCCCCCGCTGAATTGTTTACTCAATGTTTATTAAATGAAAAGATTATCTCAACACATTTCTAATCATAATAGTTTTAATAACTCATCTCTAATAGCTGATTTATTTTATCTTTGTCATGATGACAGTAAATAATATTAGACTAGATATTCTTCAAGATACTAGTATTCAGCTTAAAGTGACATTTAAGGCCTAACTAGGTTAATTAGGGTAAAATCATAGATATATACATTAGATGTCGCCTGGCCTGTTGTTGTCTATTGGATGGAATGCGTCAATAGCGCCGCCATCTTGGTACAGGGTAGCGCTCCTTTGAAATGAATGCAGGACCAAGGTACAGTGGAGGACTGTTGCCATCCAAAGCCAGAGATATACACACATACACATATATCTGTGATCGGGAGTTTTCCTGTATGTTAGTATGTCATTTTTTTTTCTAATTATGAAAATTATAATTTTACATCACTTTTCTACATTGATGGATCAGTGACCGCACGGGCATTCCTGACAAAAAGCTTGTGTTTGTGTGTACAGAAATGTACTATTCACCCTCCCTGTTAAATCTGATCTAATCATGTCCTGAAACACAGCTCCTCTCCTGCTTTCACTTCTCATACTGACGGAGGGAGCGATTCGTTTGTGAATGAATCCCCCGAACGACTCTTTCACTAACGTTAGCTGACAATAACACAAGTTTCTGGCAGCGCAGCATCTCGTTGTCATATTTCTTTTGCATTGTTTGCTGATTTTATTCAACAAAACTAGCATAAGCCGAGTGTTTAGTGCGAGTTGGAGCTGCTTTGCCGTATGGTGAATGCAGTAAGTGACTGTTATCATCAATAACGTGACCTGATTAGCACAAAAGTTCAGAACATACAAAAACAGAAAAAAACTTAATATTACCTATGAAATGTTCTGCCTTTGTGCTTTGTTTTCTTTGTTTGCTCGTTACTACACCCGTAGACAGCGCTAAAGTCCAGCATCTTCACGTAATAACACTGCCTTGACTAGTGCAGTTGAATGACATTTGTTCTGGGAGCACTGTACCAATGTGGCGGCGCTATTGACGCATGCTCAGGGTCCCTATGCGATATCTAGTGTATATATCTATGGGGTAAAATTAGGATAATGAGGCTAGTCATTGTATAACAGGGGTTTGTTCTTGAGACAATCTAACACATATATAGATTAAAGGGGCTAATAATATTGACCTTAAAATGTTTAAAAAAAATTAAAAACTGCTTTTATTCTTGCGGAAATAAAACAAATAAGACTTACCCCAGAAGAAAAAACTATTTTAGGAAATACTGTGAAAAATTCCTGAATCTGTTCAACATCATACTATATTTGAAAAAGAAAAACAAAGGTACAGGAGGGCAAATAATTCTGACTTCAGCTGTATTTACTTTATTTATAGGACGATATTTGCCAACTGTATGAACATCTGGAATCTGTGGGTTCCAAAAAAAATCACAATACTGAGCAAATAATAAATATAATATTAATAAATAATTATCAATAACTGAGAATTCACCAACCTACGTCACACATGACGTCACACAGGTTCAACTGTACATAGCGGTTGCAAAGAAGAGACTGGTTACCCCTGCTGAAAAATCCAGCTTAATCCAGCCTTGGCTGGTTGGCTGGTTTTAGCTGGTTGACCAGCCTAATTTTAGAGGGGTTTTGGACATTTTGGATGGAGGGGTTTAAGCTGGACATGGCTGGTTTTGTCTGGACTCCCAGCCTGGTTAGGCTGGACAAGCTGGTTTTAGCTGGTCATCTTCCAACCTGACCAGCTAAGACCAGGCTGGAAATGGCTGGAAACCAGCCTGGAAATGGCTAAAACCCCTCTAAAACCAGGCTGGTCGACCAGCTAAAACCAGCCAACCAGCCTAGGCTGGTTTAAGCTGGATTTTTCTGTAGGGAAAATAGCAAGCATGTGGTGTTGTGCAGTAGGATGCCAAAATCGAAAGTCCAAAAATAGAAAACTTAAGCTTTACCATACACCACACTGCTTTTAATGCCAACTGCAGACGTCTTTGGCCATCATAAGAGCTAAATGGAGTGAGGACCTAATTAAAAATGCTTCACCCGCTATGCTGAATCATACACATTACTCGTTTTTGATTTGCAGCAATGATTTCAGCATAAACAGTTAAATATGGAGAATTAAACTGCGGACACTGAATGCTCAGGCTGAAATGTAAACATGTATGTTCACATACCCTGCCGTACAGGAGCAGTGTGCTGTCAGAATGCAGTTGTTCTGCTTGTTGATGATTATCCAGGCCTTGTACAGATCCGTCTTCTTTCCTTGTCTTTGGCTAGGCAGATCCTCAGTTTTTAGCTCTACATAGTTTTGAATCTGGTCATCATGGAGCATTATTTCCTGCACATGACCACACAGAACAACATTGTAAGCATCCAAAGACTTGTAGATCTTTAACTCTCTCTTGTAAAATCACTTGGAGTTTTAATGAGATAGTTGTATATTTGGGGCTGGATGCTCGGCCATTTCATCTCATCCAGTATCCATTGGGAAGGTGCTATCGCCAATAGACCTGTCAGACGAACGCCGCTCACTTTAAAGTTAATTTTGCTGAATAACTGTACTTATCACTGGTTGACGAGCTGTTCTAATACACTGAAAGCATTATGTAAATAATATATATAATATGTAATCAATATAACTTATCTCTAATACAAACTCTCTACCGCATCAGATGTCATTCCCTTGCTGTAAACGCTAGCGCTGCAGTTTTTTTCTTCTGCAACCTCTCTGTGCGCACATCCTGAATGTTTTTCAAACCGTTAATTCGTCTATTATTTTCCGTTTTGGCCATTTGTTCCCAGAATGTTTGGTTTCCATTTGGGCCCAGAATTTTTCCTTTTGAAGCATCACTAATATTCACAGTAGGACATTCACAAAAATATGAGCTCTCATTACTATTCTAATGACTTTAGGCTTTATAGTCAAGTCTATCATTTTTAAGTGTACTATGAATTTCTGGCTAATGCTGAAAATACACCCACACAGCGTATGACAGTGGAAACATAAGCATAAATGTTTGATGATATCTATTGACTGTGTGTTTTTCTGTCAGCTTGAAGAGGGGAAAATGATGGAGAGAAGAAAGAAGATCGCTTTAGAGCTGTCGGATCTGGTCATCTACTGCCGGCCGGTTCCTTTTGATGAAGACAGTAAGAAAACAGACAGCAGCTTCACGTTCACACACACTGATGATGACTCCTGAACCTCCAGTGCCTTTTATGCAGGTCAAACGCGAAGAGATGTTAGCTTTGCCTGTGTGAAAAGGACACATGTTGTTTTGGATGTTGCTGATTAAAAATGTATAAACTAAAACCTAATCTAAGAATCAACTATGAACTGTAAAGACTGGTTTAAAATAACTTAACAACTTAATACAAAATTACAACCAAAATCGCTTAGTTCAAAGCTTTGAAAACCAAGCATAATGCAATATAGAACAAAATAAATATTAATTTAAACTAATTAAATAAAAAATGGGTGTATATGTGTAAGATTGTAGATGAATGGATGGATCGGTAGATAGAGGGATAGATTGATTGGTAGTTGGATGGATGTATAAAGAGATGGATGGATAGATGGTAGATAGATAGATAGAGAGATGGATTGATAGATAAATGGATGGATGGAGAAATTGATAGATGGAGAAATTGATAGATGGATAGATAGATAGATAGATAGATAGATAGATAGATAGATAGATAGATAGATAGATAGATAGATAGATAGATAGATAGATAGATAGATAGATAGATAGATAGATAGATAGATAGATAGATAGATAGATAGATAGATAGATAGATAGATAAAGGGATGGATAGATATATGGATGGGTGGATAGATAGAGAGATGGATAGATAGAGAGATGGATAGATAGATAGATAGATAGATAGATAGATAGATAGATAGATAGATAGATAGATAGATAGATAGATAGATAGATAGATAGATAGATAGATAGATAGATAGATAGATAGATAGATGATGGATGGATGGATGGGTGGGTGGGTGGGTGGGTGGGTGTGTGGGTGGGTGGGTGGTTAGATGGATGGATGCATAGATGGGTGGATAGATAGAGAGATGGATGGATAGATTGATAGATAAATGAATGGATGGATGGATAGATAGATGGATGCATGGATAAAGAGATGGATGGATAGATGGGTGGATAGAGGGATGGATAGATTGATAGATAAATGGAAGGATAGATAGATAGATAGATAGATAGATAGATAGATAGATAGATAGATAGATAGATAGATAGATAGATAGATAGATAGATAGCCACACAGATAGATAGATAGATAGATAGATAGATAGATAGATAGATAGATAGATAGATAGAGGGATAGAGGGATAGAGGGATGGATATATTTATAATAACAATATTTGTAAAATGTATCTTTTATATTTTGTGTCTTCTGTCTTCCACAGAAATTGGGACGGAGCGCGCCTGTTTCCGGGACATGTCCTCCTTTCCCGAGACTAAAGCAGAGAAGTATGTGAACCGCGTTAAAGGGAAGAAGTTCCTGCAGTATAACCGTCTGCAGCTCTCGCGGATCTACCCGCGCGGCCAGCGCCTCGACTCCTCCAACTATGACCCATTACCCATGTGGCTGTGCGGCAGTCAGCTGGTGGCCCTCAACTTCCAGACCGCAGGTGAGAAGACCAGGAGTCACATGGAGAAGTGTTAAAACTATACTGTTAACTAACCTAGACTGCCATCTGCCTTTAAACGCTAGCCTAGAGCGCCGTCTGCTGTTATAAAACTAGCCTAGAGCACCATCTGCTGTTAAACGCTAGCCTAGAGCGCCGTCTGCTGTTAAAAACTAGCCTAGAGCGCCGTCTGCTGTTAAAAGCTAGCCTAGAGCACCGTCTGCTGTTAAAACTAGCCTAGAGTACCATCTGCTGTTAAAAACTAGCCTAGAGCGTCGTCTGCTGTTAAAAACTAGCCTAGAGCGCTGTCTGCTGTTAAGAACTAGCCTAGAGCGCCATTTGCTGTTAAACTAGCCTAGAGCGCCATTTGCTGTTAAACTAGCCTATAGCATCGTCTGTTGTTAAAAACTAGCCTAGAGCGCCGTCTGCTGTTAAAAACTAGCCTAGAGCTCCATCTATATAAAATTAGCCTAGATTGCTTTACAAAACTGACCTGGAGTTCCACCTGCTTAATCCAGAGCATTTCTCAGTATTTATGTTCCTTCCGGCTGTTGTTCTGATCAGGTTCTGTGGTGTAACGCTGTGCTGGTTCTTCTCAGATAAACCCATGCAGATGAACCAGGCCATCTTCATGCTGAACGGCAGGAGTGGATATGTGCTGCAGCCGCCCATCATGAGGGATGACAACTTCGACCCGTTTGACCGCCACTCGCTCAGAGGAGTGGAGCCCATCACACTCAGCATAGAGGTAACATTATCTTTTAAAATGTCACATCCCCCAGCAGCCCCTCCCTTTCACCAGCAGCTCCAGCCCTGAAGTGGTCCCACCCTTTCACGAGCATCCCCGCTCATTCAGTAACCCCTCCCCTTCAACAGCAGCTCCTCCCCTTAAGTGGTCTTTCCCCTTTACCAGTGCTCCCCCTCATTCAGTATCTCTTTCCTTCAACAGCAGCCCCTCCCCTTATTCAGTAGCCCCTCCCCTTCAGCAGCAGTGCCTCCCCTTATTTAATATCTAATTTCCTTCAACAGCAGCCCCTCCCCTTATTCAGTATCTCCTTCCCTTTAACAGCAGCCCCTCCCCTTATTCAGTAGCTCCTCCCCTTCAACGGAATCTATTCCTCCTATTTAGTTGCTCCTCCCCTTTGGCACATTACCTCCCCTTATTCAGTAGCTCCTCCCATTCAATGGAAACCCTTCCTCCTATTCAGTAGCTCCTCCCCTTCAACAGCAGCCCCTCCTCTTATTCAGTAGCTCCTCTCCTTCGGCAGCAGTGCCTCCCCTTATTCAGTATCTCCTTCTCTACAACAGCAGCCCCTCCCCTTATTCAGTAACCCCTGCTCTTCAGTAGCAGCCCCTCCCTTTATTCAGTAGCTCCTCCCCTTCAACAGCAGCCCCTCACCTTATTCCGTATGTCCTTCTCTACAACAGCAGCTCCTCCCCTTATTCAATAACTCCTGCTCTTTGGCAGCAGCCCCTCCCCATATTCAGTAGCTCCTACCCTTCAACAGCAGCCCCTCCCCTTATTCAGTAGATCCTCCCCTTATTCAGTATCTCCTTCCCTTCAACAGCAGCCCCTCCCCTCATTCAGTAGCTCCTCCCGTTCAGTAGCAGTGCCTCTCTTATTCAGTAGCTCCTTCCTTTTAACACTGGCTTCTCCCCTTATTCAGTAGCTCCTCCCTTTCTGTAGCCCCTCCTCTTTCGTGTGTAAAGCTGTGAGTGTTCGACATTACACACTTCTGTTTATAAGTTTGATCCACTTTTGCTAGATTTTCACCCACTCTACAGAATGCTGTTGAAATATTGTACTACACAATGACCTAGAATAGGTCATAGGTGTGGGATTTATTAACCCTGTCTGTTAATTAGAATATATGTAAGTTTATATTGTACTCTAAACACTAGACACTTCTTTGTCCAAGTGCACAACAGTCAGACCAATAATTGGGAATGTGAGCAAATGTCAGCTGCTAATGTATGAAAGTGTGTTTGTATCCTTCAGGTTTTGGGAGCGCGTCACCTGCCCAAACACGGTCGAGGTATTGTTTGTCCGCTCATCGAGATTGAAGTTTGCGGAGCAGAATATGACAATGCCAAGCAGAGGACAGACTCTGAAGGTGAACCACCATACAGAAGAACATCTTTAAAGGCTCAGTTCATCCAAAAAACGAAAATTCTGTCTTTATTTACTCTCCCATCACTGGTTGTTCATAGAACAGTCATTGACTTCCATGTGTTTTGTTCTTAATATGGATGTAGACTGCTTTTATCCAACATTCTTCAGAATATCTTTAGTGTTCAACAGACAGAAATAAACTCAGCTTAACTCTAAAAGTTTAAAACCACCTGAGTGTGAGTAAATATTGGGGAAATGTTCAGTTTTGGGTGAGCTGTACTTTTTAAATGTGTAATAAGGTTCATTAAAGAAGATGTAAGCATCTGTAATTCACCTGTAGTAATGATATTTTCCTGTTTGACCCTCAGCAGACAATGGTCTGAACCCCACCTGGACCAGGAAACTCTTTAGGTTCACCGTGTGCAATCCTTCCTTCGCATTCCTGCGCTTTGTGGTCTACGAAATCGACATGTTCAGTGACCAGAACTTTCTGGCCCAGGCCACATTCCCCATCAACTGCCTCAAAACAGGTACGGCTCCCAATTGAAGGACTGTTGCTGTGCTTTTACCTGAACTTACTAAACCAGGATGGTCCAGTTCACCACCAGTCATGACCAAAGGGTAGTTTTTATTTTTACAGCAGATGCTGTTCTAGGCTGGTTTTGTCAGTAGATGGTGCTCTAGGCTAGTTTTTACCAGTAGATGGCGCTCTAGGCTGGTTTTTAACAGTAGTATCACTCTTTAGGCTAGTTTTTAACTGTAGATGGCACTTTAGACTAGTTTTTAACAGCAGATGGCGCTCTAGGCTAGTTTTTAACAGCAGATGACGCTCTAGGCTAGTTTTTTTTTTTTTTACAGCAGACGGTGCTCTAGTCTACTTTTTAACTGCAGATGGTGCTCCAGGTTAGCTTTTAACTGTAGATTATGCTCTAGGCTAACTTTTAACAGCATATGGTGCTCTAGGCTAGCTTTTAACAGCAGATGGTGCTCTAGGCTAGCTTTTAACAGCATATGGTGCTCTAGGCTAGCTTTAAACAGCAGATGATGCTCTAGGCTAGCTTTTAACAGCAGATGGTGCTCTAGGCTAGGTTTTAACAGTAGATGATGCTCTAGGCTAGCTTTTAACAGCAGATGGCGCTCTAGGCTAGCTTTTAACAGCAGATGGCACTCTAGGCTAGCTTTTAACAGCAGACAGTGCTCTAGGCTAGCTTTTAACAGTAGATGGCGCTCTAGGCTAGTTTTTTTTTACAGCAGACAGCGCTCTAGGCTAGCTTTTAACAGCAAATGGCACTCTAGGCTAGCTTTTAACAGTAGATGGCGCTCTAGGGCTAGTTTTTTTTTACAGCAGACAGCGCTCTAGGCTAGCTTTTAACAGCAGATGGCGCTCTAGGCTAGGTTTTAACAGTAGATGGCGCTCTAGGCTAGTTTTTTTTTTTACTGCTGACAGCGCTCTAGGCTAGCTTTTAACAGCAGATGGTGCTCTAGGCTAGGTTTTAACAGTAGATGGTGCTCTAGGCTACTTTTTTTGCAGCAAACAGTGCTCTAGGCTAGCTTTTAACAGCGGATGGTGCTCTAGGCTAGGTTTTATCAGTAGATGGTGCTCTAGGCTAGTTTTTTTTTAAAGCAGACAACACTATAGGCTAGTATTTAACATCAGACGGCGCTCTCGGTTAGTTTTTAACCACACACTCAATGCTTATGAGGAAGAGCGCTTGTGTGTTCAGCTGAACCATGTAAGTTGTCTTTAATGTCAGGAGATTAATGTAAACACTGCTTACTTTGAATAATCTTGTAATTTGCTTAACCCTTTCCTAACTTTATTAATGATTATTTTAGGTTGGAAAGGGTTTTTGTAAGAAATTGGTTTGCTTGTGAAGTGTACAGCACCATCTCCTGTCAAAAAACTAGTTATGTTAGTTTATAATTTTTCGGCTGAACGTGTAAGACAGGGATGTCAAACTCTATTCCTGGAGGGCCGCAGCCCTGCACAGTTTAGTTTTAATTCTGCTCCAACACACTTACCTGGAGGTTTCAAACAAGCTGAATGACTCAATTAGTTTGATCAGGTGTGTTTAATTAGGGCTGGAGCTAAACTGTGCAGGACTGCGCCCCTCCTGGAATTGAGTTTGACATCCCTGGAGTAAGGGATCACTGTTCATTTTTAGGGTATTAAACTACATTCACTTGTAATGTACTATTCAGCAGTTTTATATAAATCATATCAGGGAGGCAGAGGAATACATAGTTCGCCGAATCATTCTATTTTTCCACTACAGAACAGCATTTATTATTTATCAACACAACTGCAGGTACTGTGGACTACTCCTGTAAGGTGTGATTTAGGACAGGGTCTGTGCTGATTAGCATTTGGTTCAGGCTGGCAGACATTGGGCCTCTCTGGACTCCTCTACTTCAGTGGTCTCTCCTGTAAATAATGTGCTGATGAGTGCTGCTCCTCCTGTCTGTCTGCAGGCTACCGCTCGGTCCCGCTGAAGAACAGCTACAGTGAGGATCTGGAGCTGGCCTGTCTGCTGGTGCACATGGACGTCATCAGAGGACGGGTGGGATATGAGATGATCGTATGTAGAAGCGCTCCACAGTATCTTCATATCATATGAGAAAGCTCAACACGCAAGGTTTTAAGATGGGTTCATATGCAGCTGGTTGCCTACCCTACTGAAAAAAACCAGCTTAAACCAGCCTAGGCTGGTTATAGCTGGTCGACCAGGCTGGTTTTACATGGGTTTCCAGCCATTTCCAGCCAGGCTAGGAGATAACCAGCTAAAACCAGCGTGACCAGCCTTGCCAGGCCGGGAGCCCAGCCAAAACCAGCTTTATCCAGCTTAAACCAGGCTGGTCAAGCTGGTTTTAGCTGGATTTAGCTGGTCATTTTCCAGCCTGACCAGCTAAGACCAGAATGGAAATGGCTGGAAACCAGCCTGGAAATGGCCAAAACCCCTCTAAAACCAGCCTGGTCAACCAGCTAAAACCAGCCAACCAGCCTAGGCTGGTTTAAGCTGGATTTTTCAGCAGGGTATTGCATAAAAAGCGCAGTGCTCTTCTGTCAACAGTGTGAACGGCGCCTTAAATTGCAGCGTGTTGAGCTCTCTCGTGATGATTGTGCAGTAGCTGTGTGCTGATGTCCTCCTGGTTTTCCCTCCACAGCATGAGAATGGAGACATGTTGAGTCCGTTCTCTCCGGCTGGGGCGATGGCGATGGCCATGCAGACGGGCCGCGAGCGGATGAACGACTCTGGCTCCGTCTCCTCCACCTCCTCCATGTCTCCTCTGCCCTCGTCTCCGGCGCAGGCTCTAGGGTACCGCGGGCGCGAGGGCTCGTTCGAGGCCCGCTATCAGACCCCTCTGGAGGACTTCAGAGTGTCTCAGGAGGCGCTGCTGGACCACGAGAACAGGAGGTAAAGCACTTCTGAGAAGCACATTGTGAGATCAGCGTAGGTTCTGTTGAGATTATCATGCCGTCGATTCGGTTCAGTTCTCTGCATTGATATTGCCGTCCATCCACAAGTTTAAATTTGACTCCATAACACAAGAATACGGTTTTGTCTTTTAATACACGCGAGTAAGAGTCATACAATCCTGAATTATTAGCCCCCCTGTATGTAACAGAGATTTTAACACACTTCTAATCATAAGTTTTAATAACTCATCTCTAATAACTGATTTATTTTATCTTTGTCATGATGACAGCACATAATATTAGACTAGATATTCTCCAAGATACTTGTATTCAGCTTAAAGTTACATTTAAAGGCTTAAAGACCCCCTATTATACATGAAATAGGGTCATATTTTGGTTTTGGGGGTCTCCAACAACAGTCTAATATGCATGCAAGGTCAAAAACACTTTCATGGTTTTATAATCTGCATTTATTTTTACCTCATTATCCCAGCGACTCTCGTATGAATCGATCAGTGATTCATTTGTTCCCAAACCCCTCCCTAGCGCGAAGCTAATCTGCGCTGATTGGACCGATGACAGCCGGTTGCGATTGGTCGACACTGACTGCATTCATCGCGTGACAGATTGAAATGCCCAGCAGCTAATCAACAATATAGAAGTAGTCACAGTGCATGCACGCTTCATAGTGTAGGCGTGGATTTTAGCTGCCAGTGGGTGAATGTAAATACAGACGATGGACTTGAAAATATCGACGACTAACTATTTTATTGAGCAAAAACTCCAATCACTGGCGAGGAGATCGCCTAGCTTGTCACACTCTAGGGCTGCTCGATTATGGGAAAAATCATAGTCACGATTATTTTAATCATAATTGTAATCACGATGATTATCAGTTCAAGTCAAAATTATTCGTCCTCCTGTGAATTTATTTTTATATATTCTGATTTTTATATATACTGATTATCATTAAATGATTATCAGTTCAAGTCAGTTCAAGTCAAAGTTCAAGTCAAGTTGATTGTCAGTTCAAGTCAAAATTATTCGTCCTCCTGTGAATTTATTTTTATATATTCTGATTTTTATATATACTGATTATCATTAAATGATTATCAGTTCAAGTCAGTTCAAGTCAAAGTTCAAGTCAAGTTGATTGTCAGTTCAAGTCAAAATTATTCGTCCTCCTGTGAATTTATTTTTATATATTCTGATTTTTATATATACTGATTATCATTAAATGATTATCAGTTCAAGTCAGTTCAAGTCAAAGTTCAAGTCAAGTTGATTGTCAGTTCAAGTCAAAATTATTCGTCCTCCTGTGAATTTATTTTTATATATAAATATTTCCCAATTGATGTTTAACAGAGGGTTTTTTTACAGTATTTCCTATATTTTTTCTTCTGGAGAAAGGCTTATTTGTTTTATTTCAGCTAGAATAAAAGCAGGTTTAAATATTTTGAAACCTATTTTAATAGCTCGATATTATTAGCCCCTTTAAGCAATATAAATGTTAGATTGTCTGCAGAAGAAACTACTGTTATACAATGACTTGCCTATTTAACCTAATTAAGCCTTTGAATGTCACTTTAAGCTGAGTATCTTGAAAACCATCTAGTAAAATATAATGTGCTGTCATCATAGCAAAGAGAAAATAAATCAGTTATTAGAGATGAGTTAAATCTGTTGTTTAAACTGTGCTTTAAGCATCTTCACTGTATTTTTGATTTTATTATTGATTAATAATAAAAACAGTCGGCAGCAGCAGGAATACCGCACGCTCACTTTAAGAATAGTGCGGCTCTGACATGGTGTCTCTTTCTCGTGTCTTTTGATTCTCAACTTGTTTGTTTATTACACAAATGAGGATTAATATGAATAATCACTTAACACTGCGCTCTGACACATGTGCATGGATTTGACCATTAAAGCGCTCTCATTAAGATGGCATTAGATGTGTGTGTGCTCTGTTCTCTGAGGCTAAGCGCGGCGCGCGCACAGACAAACACACACACACGCACTACCTGTCCGAGGCTAAGCACGGCGCACACACACACAACAGCAAGTGCTCTTTTGCGCTTTTAAAAATATGAATGATGCGCATCCTGTGCTGCAAAAGTGACATTACAGCTCATGCTTTTAGTCATTTTCACGTGGAACTTTGCTTTACAGAGGCAAAGAGTTTTCACACGTGTACAACTGAAGGGGGGCGGTACGTGATGGAGTAATCGTTTATCTCGATTAATGGCTTTTCATAATCGTTAAAAGCCGAAATCGAAATCGGATTTTCGATTAATTGCACAGCCCTATCACACTGTACCTGCTCTTTTAACACATGCACACACACATTACCCTCCTCCTCAGAGGACACAATACACACACATTACCCTCCTACTCGGAGGACACAACGCACACACACACACGCACACACACACACACTACCCTCCTCGGAGGAGGACACAACGCGCACACACACCCACACACACACACATTACCCTCCTCCTCGGAGGACACAACGCGCGCACACACACACACACACATTACCCTACTCCTCGGAGGTCCGTAAACAAAGCGGCACGCGTCGCGTTTTCAACGTGACTTTGCACGCGATATGAGAATATAGCCAGTTAACCTGATACAATACACACGGTTACAAGTAACAAATCACAACTACATACATTTGCAAGCTGGAGTAAATGAGGCAACAACTTTAATTGCACGTACTTACACTTGAGAAATGGAGTAAGGAACCGATCCAGGTTCTGACATGTCCATCAGTACTCTTTACTGATCCTTCCTTTAACAAACGGCCGATGAAGTCTTCTTTGTAGCATGTAGTTTCCAGAAGCACTCAAACTGCTCAAGGCTGGGCTATAATGCTGAGGTTTCATCTTCTCAATGATATCCATCTGCACATCGTGACTTCATTCGACCGGCGTGTGTTTGAGTGTGTGTGTGTGGCTTTTTTTCTGTGTTGGAGGGCGGGGCCGCAGGTTTCAAATTTCCCGGGTTTGCGCGCGCAACTACTTGTGTTTCGTAGATACGTCAACGCGAAACACCTAATGACTCGTTCTAAGCATGAAACCTGGCGTACGCAAAGTTTTTGTTCGTTGATACATGAGGCCCCTGATATTTTTGTTTATTTTTTAGTTTTTGACCATTAAACCTTAGTTGGAAAATTAAAATAAAGTGGTTAATTAAATAAAAAAGCCTAATATTCCTCAATGTATTAATAAATATTCAATAATTATCGATATCGAATGATATGAATCTTTATATTGTGAAATGTTTTTGGGGTTTTTTGTATCGCCTTAACACCAATATCTAAACACCACAGGAGTGCAGTGCATGGCCTACTTCACTATTGTACAGCGCTTCTTCAGTGAGCTCTGTTTTTCTCCCGCAGGCTCCGCAGGGCTCGCGTCAGCGCCGATAACCGAGCGTAAACCGAGCAGATGGATAGACGGAGCAGACGAGACGCAAGGCCAGCGACAGGAATTCTGCAGAGCTGATGATGATGATGATGTCGGGATGGTTTGTTTGGGAATGGGCATAGCGGCGCTTTCGGACAGATCCTCTCTCTCCTGCTCAGGGCCCTGTGGTGGGCAGAGGGACTCGCGCCGAGCCCTCGCTCGCGGACAAAAACCTGCTTCGCTACAATCTGAACCTGCTGCCGACAGGACGGGACGGATGTCTGACGCAGACGCTCACGGATGAACAGCATTTCAAAACTGAGTGGGGCTGTATCATTCATCACTGTAAACAAAACCGAACCCATTCCAGGTTAACATTTATGGAGTAATAACACATTGCTTTACTCTATCTCTCTGGCTTATATATGACTATATAAATGTGTGTGTGTGTGTGGGGTCCATTTCGCCGTCAAATTCGAGAAGCATCTGCTCTCAAAGAGCCTTTCACTCCAGAGTTTATTTCATGATTTTGTATTATTTAAACGTTACGTTTTTAACGATGCGAGTGTGTGTCTAACATGAGGGCTTGGCCTTTTTAAGTTGTGCGTTTTCTTCCCTCACGGACTGAAGTGTCTGTTTTTGCAAAGGGGCAGATGGCATTCTGGGAGATCTCACCGAAGCATTCTTCAACATTCGAACGTGTTTTTGTTTTACGCTAAACGTACTGAGGTTATCACGTGACCAGAGAGCAATATCACTCTCCTTTTGTTTTTCGGCAGTCTGCTCGGGTGGACTTTAATGCATAAACAGCTCAGGTGGGGTTTTCAAGGCTTTGCAGGAAATACTGTGTGTTTAGTTTACGAAACATGGACCATCTCATTTCACGTTTTATTTCATTATCCTTCTGAAGATCATTTCTGATGTACTCTTTTCCTCTTTGATCAGTCGAAATGTTTTATTTTGTCCTTATTTTAATCGTATAGTGCGGACGTTGTATACTTAAAGTATCGTTAGAAAGCCAAAGGACGACTGTGCGGGACCAAATATGTGTGTCTCCTTAATATCGGCTTAGTAATCCACCCTGAGCATTGAATACTTCTGGACGAAAAGGATCTTGTGTTTGTTTTCTTGTGTTGACCAGAGTAAGGGCATTTCAGTCAGTCATTGTGCCATTCGGTCTCTGTTATGCCATAGTCCTAATACAATAGAAAAAAAAACGACTGGCTAAATTGAGTATTTACAGTTGATGTGTAGTAAGAAGGCAGTGGTTATTGTAGCTCCGTTTGAGGCAGTACTCCTGTTTAGCCAGTAGAGGTCGCAGTATTACTGCGCACGTTGCCTTGTCATTCTAAAAGTCTAACAGCCACATACTGAAGCCATTGTAAGTGTACTGTTTGTTTTTGTTGTCCTTCTCAATCACTGATGCTTTACCTGGCTCTCCGTTTGACCTTGGGGTCCAGGTGCATTTTTTATATTTGCGCTTTGCAGCCCATTTTAGAAACGTATATACATATTTTACACCTAAGTTATGGCAGTATTTATTTGATTCAGTGCATGACGGCTGTGGAAGAAGCTCCCAACAACGTTGCTTTGTTGTGTGTTCCCCTGACTGGTCATGTGAAGAAAACTGGAAAGAGGGGCTACATTGCATGTCTACATTGTCATCTTTTTTTTGTTGTTGCTATAATCCGTGTACATTACATTAGAAAGATTAGACAGAACCGCTTCCTGAGCTTTAAAAAAAAAAGGATGAGGCCAAACCCCTTGAGAGGGCCCTTCCTCTGCATTTATTCCTGATTAGCGGACATTCCCTCAGTGTTAAATCTCTGTTGGCCTTCTCCAGTCTGTACATTTACGTTCTGCTTATTCCCCTTCATCATCGTTCATGTGCCTTGGTGTGTGTGTATACATATATACATCAACAAAAGATCCCCCCGTTGGACATGTATGCCTTTTTCTATGCTTTCTCGCATCAGCATTTTGTTACCGATGTTCTTATTTACAAACCAAGCCTTTTCTGTAACGTGCCTATGCTATATTGGAGGAAGTATACATTTTAATTTTGCTTTTCATATGAAACATAATCAAGCCTGAGAATAAAGTACTTATTCAACATTGACTGGTGCGTGTGTGTTTGCGCCAAATAATCCATGATCTTTCTTTCAGTATTAAATTTATTCTGCAAGTAATATTTGTAAAAATCAAACATGTCAAGCGTGACCGTTACCGCTGGTGAATCTGTTTTGACAACACCATTTGACATTTCTTTTACTTTAAATGACGTTTCGAGACCAGAAAACCTAAAGTGCTGTGGTATTGATGCTCACCTACAGCATACATCTCCACCTCCCCGAGGCGCATGTAGAAGAATTACAAAAGGGCTCAACCAGAGCTGTGCAGTTTCCTCTTCGTACCATCGAAAATCCCTTAAAAATGGCGATTAGGAAATGACCATCAGAAGTAAACTCAACTTGAAAAAGTCAAGGTGTCCTGTCCTAACAGAAAAAGCAGCCGTCTGGTGTAAGGGCGCATCTTGACCTTTAATAATCCACACAATGTGAACAGTAGCATAGCTCGTAGCTTACGCTAAAAAGAAAATGTTCCTCAGGAAGAAAGTCTCTTTTCTTTATGCAGATATGTCCTCCAGTGCTCGTGTTCCATCTGACATTTAAAAAAGGCCTTCGCATGAAGGCTGCGTGTGCTGTAATCCCATTGGCTGATATCTCCACGTTTCTTCAGTCAGACTCTGCAAAAATGAACCGTATTAGCCAAAACTGTACACAATTTAAGCACTAACTCATTGTTACTACCCTTTAACCTCACCAATCCACAATATGTGGTTAGTTGACAAATAGGCATCTGTACTATTAAACTCTACCTTATATACGTCTAATGGTGCGACAGCTAAAATTGATATAAAACCTGATATAAAGATTTATCTTCATTTCTGTACACATCTTCATATAGTGCTATTTGTAATACAGTGCTATTTTAATAATAATAATAATAATAATTCCTTACATTTTAACAGCACTTTTCTAGACACAAAGCACTTTACATATTGTTTTTTTGGGGGGGTCTCCTCAACCACCACCAGTGTGCAGCATGCTTCTGGAAGGTTGGCAGCCATATTGCACACCACACACCAGCTGATTGGTGGAGAGGAGCCAATTATAAGGTCCCACTTTATATTAAGTGTCCTTAACTACTATGAACTTACATCAAAAAATAAATACAATGTACTTACTGTGTTCATAATGTATTTGAGAAGACTTGTGGTGCTTTTGAGTTGGGATAGAGGTTGGGTAATGGACAGGTTTGGTGGTATGGGTAGGTTTAAGGTGTAAGGGATGGTCAACAGTGTATTTACAAATGTACTTACAAAAGTTAATTAAAGATGTAATTACATACATGTATTTAATCAAGCATAAGTACACAGTAAATACATGTATTTACATAATAAGTACATTGTAACAAACTATTAAGTTCTGTGTACGTACATATTAGTTAAGGCCACTTAATATAAAGTGGGACCAATTATAATATAGGGATGGTTATGAGGCCATGATGGACAGAGGCCAGTGGGCAAATTTGGCGAGGATGCCGGGGTTAAACCCCTACTCTGTTAAAATCCCAGGATGTCCTTCGAAATAGAGTCAGGACCTCGGTTTAACGTCTTGTACGAAAGATGAGCAGTATTGAGTCCCCATTAATATACTGGGGCGTGAGGATCCAGACAGACCACAGGTTAAGCGCCCCCTGCTGCTGGCCCCACTAACACCACTTCCGGCAGCAACCTAGCCTGTGGTCTCCCATTCAGGTACTGACCGGGCACAGCCCTGCTTAGCTTCAGTGGACGACCATGTGAGAGTTGCAGAGAGCTAGCTGCCAGCAATGTTTTCCTCTATGACTTGTTTGAGATTTTTTTTTTTTTATTAATAGGGGTGTTACACCAAAACTGATACTGTAACAAAACAGTTAAATGCGTGTAAATTTAGGGTGCTTTCACCTCGGTAGTTTGGTTCATTTGGTCTGGACCAAGGGGCAACAAATGACACATTTTTTGGGTCGTTTTTACACCACACTGATTGCTTTGGTCCGACCCAGTTGAAAAGAAACAAAATGCAGTCATGTGACAAAATCCACATCACTTATTGGCCAGATGCTATTAAATGTATTTCCTAAACTGCTTTTGTAATTGGTCAGAATTAACGTGCGGGAAAATGTCAATGGAACTCCGGCAAGTAAACAAACCAGCAGACACAAAATGTCAGTGCGCTGGCTGATTGTATCCCTGGGGTCCGTTCTTCGTACCTCGCTTAAATGATCTAAGATTATTTGATCCTGGATCTTTTAATCTTGATAACTGATCTCTCGCCAATTTGGTTCTTCAAACAAGTTCGCGAATCAGATTGGAATGTCTGGATAAACTGATCTGAGATCGCTGCGTGTGTTGTGAAGGACAGATCTATCGATCCTCGAAATCATGATCAGCAATGCAACGATTGGCTGACGGCACAGCAGCGTAATGACATCATCTGATTAATATTCATTTGTCCATGTGAGCAAATTTACATCAAATTAGCAGTAAATGGCTTGTTAAATA
Source organism: Danio rerio (assembly GCF_052040795.2). Classification (NCBI taxonomy): domain Eukaryota; kingdom Metazoa; phylum Chordata; class Actinopteri; order Cypriniformes; family Danionidae; genus Danio; species Danio rerio. The sequence continues at coordinate 2,869,559 of NC_141043.1, forward strand.
TGACACGCAATAACCTTCCACATTTGTTATGAGCTGCAGGCTTTACACTTTCATGTGTCAAGAGTATTCATCATGTATTTCAATGCAAATCAATGTATCTAATTCTACATTTTTTTAATCAGTGTAAAGAGTAACTGATTGTTTACAAAAGCATTTCGATATTGGTAAAAGAGTCTGCAACTTTTGTGAAGCATCAAATCACCGGCATATTAACTGTTTATGACTGCATAAATGTATTATTGCTTTTAAAAAAAAGTCACATATTGTGCATTTCTATTATACACAATTTGTACTAAAGCGATCTAAAAAAGTTCATATCAATAAATTTTCTCTTTGCACCAGCAGGTGGCAGTCTTTGTACTTTCATTTCGAGGGTGCAGATTGCATACGTTTTATTAATATGTATAACTTAATTTATTTTATTAATAACTATAACTTTATATATATATATAGTTTAAAAATATGTACTATTTTCCCAAGTGTATATAACTACTACTGTAAGAAAATATCAGAATTCGGTACATACTTTCTCTATTATATTTGCTTGAACTAAGCCGATCTAATCCTGTTTATCTAAATTGAACCTGCTCCCGATCAGGTTTGAGCTAGCAGAACTGTTGCTATGACAACAACTCTCGGATCAGCTTTGAAGAAAGAAACGATCCTGGATTGTGTCAAATCGTCAATATCCAAATCCAGCTAACTGAGTAATCCACGTACGAAGAACGGACCCCAGGTCATAGTATACTATATAGTTTGTAAACATCACTTTAGACAAACTTTACATTTCGAGAATCAAGCACATCTGCAGCTGGAAAACAATGGTTTAATGCATTGCAAACGACAAAGGCGTTAGGAGGAGGCATGAATTAGTTTAGCTAATTTGCTTCCAGAAATTATACCAACGATTCATCAGGTATTGTTTTCCCTCTCTCTTCAAGGAGGTCTCGGTACACTTTTTGGGTCCGCTTTTGGTGCGCACTCGAGTGCGATTGCTACATTCACACCTGCCCAAACGAATCTCACCAAGAGGGAAAATGAACTCCAGTGCGATTCAGCCGAACTAAATATGCAGGTAGGAAAGCACCCTTAGAGTCAAAAACTTGTTGTAGAGGATGGACTTGATATCAAACGGGGTCTTTTAATTAATTAAAGTTTTCAGCAGAACAGGTCATTTAAAATGAGTATATAGTGTCACACCAGAGGACATGCTTTCAGTAACAAAATATATCAAGTTTCTATGCTTTTTTTTTTTTTTTTGAGAAATAAATGTATGAAAAAAATGACTGGCATTTACCAAAATAGCCTTTTGTAAAAAAAATAAATAAAAATAAGTCTGAGGTGTTTATCAATGATTTTATGATTTAAATTTTAATTCATAAAAGTGAACAGGTAATTTACTGAACTATTCTTGAGACAGTCGCACCATAGGACAGCTTTGAGATTTGGCTCAAAAATGGAAAAACTGCATGACAGCAGTTTGTATAAAGAGAGGTCAAAGACAAAGTAATGTTCAACCATTTACTGCACTTTAAATACCTAATTCTGTTCATTCTGTCCTGTGTGCCAAACAACAACCAAATACACTGTAATTATTTGAAGGTAAAAATGGCAGAAATGTAATCACCTTCAGCATTTGATATGTCAACTGTGTGATCCTTTGAGACTGTGCTGCTCCCCGACTCCTCCACCTTTACATCTTCATGCTCTGCATGCTGTGATCCTGAAGCAGCTTCAGTTGGAGTTGCAGATGACCCCGTCGCTTCACTTGCCGTGTTCTCAGAGTTTCTTTTCTCTGATAAAAGTGGTGTCTTCGCAAACCATCGCCGTATAGATTCCTCACCGAATCCACTTGACTTGGCAATCTCTTCCAACTTAGTCTCATCGAGTTTCCCATGCGTGTCTAGGTGCTCCTGTAGGACACTTATGTTAGCTTTCTGAAAGTCTTCCTCGTCTACCATGGTCTGGTAACTCTCAAGCCACTTCAGTTGACCATTCTTCAGGACATAGCGGCAATCTCCAAACCAACGTACTACCTCTGGCCTAGGTAGACCTGTTTTAGTTATCAGTTCGTTGTACTGTGGACTACTAGGCCAGTGGGTGCGTGCAAAGACTTGTTTCAGCAGGTGGAGCTGTTCTGGTGTTTTCTTACCTCGGTATTGAGAGGTCTGTGGAACAGGTGTCTGTGGCACCTTGCTAGCCTCAACCGGTTGACTTCCCTCTGGTTCACCTTTTCCACTGGATTCAGTAACCTTAAGCATTTTGAGATTGATTTTGATAGGATTAACCTTTGGCTCATTACCGGTTTCATCCTTCAGTTTCTCGTCTTCACCTTGTGTCTCTACTGAGGAATCTTCAGCTTCATGTGTTTCCTCATTGCTTATTCCTTCCTTTTTTACCCCAGTCTCCTCTTCCTCTCCCACATAATCATCATCTTCTCTTTCCGCCTTCTCAGCTTCCTCTTTCTTCTTCTCTGCTGCTACCCTCCTTCGCCGCTCAGCAAACCAACCATGGATCTCACGTCGGGTCATCTTTGTTTCTGCTCTTAACCGGTCAACTTCTTCACTAGTTGGATCTGGCTCTTGTGTAAAGCTTGCCTCTAAAGCTCGAACCTGGTGAGGCTCTCGCTCTTTGTAGCGTATAGCCGTAAAATCTGGTGAAGGGGGTCGTGGAGGACGACGTGTTGGAGTTGGCGGTGATGATGTCTGTGTGGGACTAAGAGGTGACTGCTGTGGAGTTTTGGGCCGCTCTGGGGGTGAACCGTTTTCTGATAGGTCTACAGCAGCAACCGTATCAAGTTGGGAGATGCTACCACTTGTTGTAACAGTCTGACCGCCACCACTCGACCTTGAACCTTTCAGATTCCTGAAGTGGTAGCGGCGGTCACTGAACCACTTCCGTACTTCACGCACAGATAGACCAGTTAGGTTTATAAGTCTGTCCACTTCCTCTTGGTTGGGAAATTGGCTTATAAGGAAGCTCTCCTTTAAGGCTGACAGTTGTTCCTGGGACTTTTTGGTTTTGTTAAAGCCGGGGTCCAAAAAGTTACTGTTGGAGAAAACACGAGAGTTCGTAGAGGCAGGACTTGGGGAGTCTGATTTACATGGTACTGGGGTGTCTGTTGAGGTTGTAGATGCTAAGGTTGTGGGTGGAGTGGTACTGGCAGCTGGAACACTGCTCTTGCTGGTGCTTTTAGACTCAGAACTGACTTTATCTTCACTTTTCACAACATTACCACTGCTTTGAACACAAGTGCCATTGGTACCCGTTGCACTGACCCTTACATTGCTGTTGCCATTTGACTTAGCAGTGCTGCTTCCACCAATACTGATTACACTAGTCTGGTTGCACAGGTTGCTAGTACTACTGACACTGCTTAAACTGCTGCTAGTACTAGCATTGCTGCTGCTACTGCTGCTGCTGCAATTTCCACTACTACTGCTACCAACAGAGCCCAAAACCATGCTGATTCCTTTATCAGCTACCAGGGCTGCAGCAGGTCTGGCCTGCATTAAAGGCTTTGCAGCAGCCTGGGGTTTGGGTGTAACCGCTAGGGTAACTGGGGCACTGCTGACCTGAATACCATTTGCCATCATGGGCTGGGTGACTATGACTCCTCCTTGCCCAACCAGGCTACCTTGTAAGATGTGTGGGATGCCAGTCGTGCCAAGAACTGTGATAGTAGACTGAGCAGGAGTATGGTGGGCCTGCCGTTGCTGCTGGCCATTGGAAGGTGCTGCCTGTATAATTGTGTTGAACATTTTTCTTCGGGCCTCTTCTATTTCCTCTGGAGACCAGCTGATTCCTTGTTTCAGCCTTTGTGCTGTGAACCAGATCTTGATCTGCTCCTCTGGGTACTTGGTAACTACAGTAAGGTAGCAAAGTTCAGCCTTGGTTGGATAAGGGAACTTGCTAAAAGATGTCTTTAAGAAACTGCTGTTGTCCATGGATGCATTGTAGGTAGGAATGCTGCTTAGGGGGATCATCACTTTGGGAAGATTTTTAGTACTTGTTGAGGAGCCTGAAGAGGAGTGGGATGAAGAGAGAGTGATTGGAGCAGATTGCTGGCTGAGACTTCTGTTCTGCACAACAGATACAACTTGTGTCATTGCTGTCTTCAGCATGGGTAAAGCCCCAGAGCCATTAACAATCTGTATGGCTGATGGCAGGGAAACTTTGGTGGCTGCCCCATTGTGTACAATAGTGGGCACATGGGTGACTGTTACAGCAGGAGGGTCCTTTTTCTCCACGACTTTAGAAATAGAGGGGGAAGGCTCATCAGTAGCAGGATGAGAAACCACAATCCTTTTGGATTCGGATTTACTCTTCAGCATTTTCATGATTGGTGTCTTCGTGATGGAAATTTCAGTATCTCTTGAGCTAGTGCTTTCACAAGGTTCAACACAAAGACTCTGCTCCACAATGACCCTGTTGTCCTTCTTTTTAAGTTGAAGTGTGGTAGTTATTGTACTGGGATGGACACGGGCATTGTGCAGTGCCAAGCCCTCAAATTTTGCAGAACTTTTTCCACAGCTCACACAAAGAAAACAGGGGTCCATACGGAAATCTGTGTGCCCACTGTAGACATGATCAAGGAAAAGATTAAGATCCTGGGTCTCAAAGTTACATGGTCTACAAGTGTAAAATCCAGCATCTTTAAGGATATCTTCTTGCCCAGAGGACTCGTCCAAACTTTGACTGCTTTTTGCACTTGCTTCCTCTGTGAAGGTAATCCCTATGTCCTTAGTCTGAGGGGACATGATTTCACGATCAAAGTCATCCTGCAGATGAATTGCTTTTACAGGTATCATGCATGGAACAGTGGACTTCCTCTTGCTAGCCATGGTTTGGTTTAGTTAGCCTCCAATGACTCTTAATTGATTATTTTGTTTATCCTCTCTTAAAGAACACAGATCGAGAACTTGTTGAGGGGCATGATCTTCAGTCCATTATTAGTATTCCATATTCTTCATTAGCAATGTTTCCCAGGCATCAAAGCATCAATCTGTGAAGATAAAACAAAAACAACAGCATTTAAGAACCACAGAATTCAAGCTCGGTTTAATTATATCACAATAACAAAAATAAAAGGCCTAACTTAACATTACATCTTGAAGCATCTCTAACACCAACTAAGGCCCCGTTTACACTAATGCGTTTTAGTTTTAAAACGGCATTTTAGATTAAAAACGATCTGCGTCCACACTAGCGTTTCTGAACATATCTCCGTCCACATTACGCCACCAAAAACGTATTTGAACCATGACGTATATGACCAAACGTATATGACCATTCGCGCACTCTGGGCAAGCGCGTTCTAGGATAATTAAGGCTGATTTATATTTCTGCGTCAAACGCCGGTGTATGCTACGGCGCTGACGCATAGCCCTTCGCCGTGGCCGTCGGCGTCGCTGATGTGCACCTCTCAAAAAATGTAACTAC
>NC_141043.1:2882500-2885000 GCF_052040795.2 Danio rerio
CCATGGGTAGTTTCAGCAAGGAACGCTTTTTTTTTTGCCTTGATACCAGCTCCTCATCCACACCACCCCCATCACACACACACACACACACACCCTTTTTTCACCCTCATCCAACAATCACAGAGCCGTTACACCCCCGTCTCCTCCTGCGAGGCTCTGGAATGTTCCACCATGAGCTGTTTAGCGAGTTTTGGTCAACCTGGAGCCAAGCTGCCGTTTGTGGCTCTTGAGTAATCGCTGGACACATGAACAAGCACAGTGCCAGGCAATATCTGCTAACAGTAGGACGATTTATTAGATCAGAATGAGCTCTGAGGTCAAGATTATGTGGGGTACACTCTAACAAATGTCTGTTGATGAACAGCTCCCGTATTGAGTGTTTTCCGTTTATTTACAGTTGTGAATGGCACTGTGGGATGTTGATCTCTGCTCTGACGACTTCTGATATAACTCGACATTTTCACAGTGACTTTTTAGTAGGTTGAAATAATCTAATGTATAAGAAATAATATAGAGAGTTAAATAAGTCTGTATGACAGCAGAAAATGTGCTGGCAAGGTTTTTGTACTGTAATATACAACATCCACCCACACAATACATCACTTTAAACTATCAAAAGGGTTCAGAAAAGTCATTTTTCAAATGTTTTAGGGTAGAAAGAAAGCTGAAGGTCTCATAATGCCATTTAAAAGCATAAATAAATGAGAAAAAATAAAAAAATGAATTACAAATTAAGGAAAACTGCACATTTCCTACAGTGTAGGTGGAAAACAATGTGCTGAATCAAACATTGCAATAGTTATTTTGCTTTGTTTTTATATCTGACTTCTTTTGGTCCGATAATTGACAGACATTTTGCTACTTAAAGGGACAGGTTACTTAAAAATGAGAACACACTCATCATTTACTCTTCTTTATGTGGTTCCAAACCTTATTTTTTGCTATTTCTGCCCAAAATGTTTAAAAAAATAAAGTAAAACGCATTCATTCATTCATTTTCCTTCAGCTTAGTCCCGTTTTTATCAAAGGTTAATGAACTATTCCACTATTCAAGCATTTGCTTTGCCCTTCCAGCCACAACCCAGAACTGGGAAACACCTTAACACTCACATTCACACACAACCATACACTACAGCTAATTTTATTTATTCAGTTCACCTATAGTGCATGTGTTTGGACTGTGGGAGAAGAAACCAGAGCACAACGCTGGGAGAACATGCAAACTCCACAAAGAAATGCAAACTGAAGCTGGATTTATACTTTCGCCTGCCGCTGCATCGAGCACCCCCGCTGAAACAGACAAGGCTTTTATACTTGGCGCGTTCGCCGTTGTGAAATTCTTTAAAACGACAGGAGGTGATCAAAACAAACTGACTGTAAAGTCAGGCGGATAAACAGAGAAGTAGAAAGGAACTACGTCATACTAATTGTTTTTATAAATTATTTTAATGATTCTAAAGATGTTTATAACAATTCAAGATTTTTATTTTTAAATCAAACTTTGATGCGTCACTTGCTTTTGTTCATTTCTCGGACAGTTTTACCTATTAAAGTTGATTAAAATATTAATGACAACAGAACATGGGCTGCTCTACAAATATTTGTATTGTACAAATATTTTTATTATGGCAAAAATAGAAACAAAAAAAGTACACAGTCTAAAAAATATAGGTGTTTTTTTTTTTAGATTTAGCCGGCTTCACAATTCACACATTACTGTCTGGCTAGTTTCTGTCCACTACTTATGCTAAAAAGGCAATAATAGTCCAACATTCCTGACCATCATCACCAATAACGCCTAGAGAAACAGGCCATCAGTATATTGTAAACCGATATCAATTATTATAGTAGAACAGTTTCTCCAGCAGTTTGTAATGCATTTTGGAAACAGAAGATGAGCCCCTGGTCTAATGCGCCACCTGGCTTAAAGGGCCATGAAACCCCCTCGTTTCAGCAGGGTGTTTTCACACCTCTACTTTGGAAAAAGTCAGAAAAGTGGGCGTGTCCAGCTCTGTTTAGGGGGGAGTGTCGGAGGAACTAAAGTGGGATGGTGTGGGAGTGTCTATTTGGGCACGCGCGAGTTTCAGTCAAAATACACACACAGGAGAAAGTGATGGTGTTTAACCTACATGGACATCTGTAGTCGAATTATTTGCCAAATTATTAAATGTTGGACTTTAACTGCAGTTTGGCTCTTTCATTCAGGGAATTCATTCATGCCCCTCGCGACAAACAAGATATTTGATTCGAGGATCTGCTCTAAGCGTGTATTTTTCATGCAATGTTTGATACCGCACGGCGAATGAGAGAAAAAAAACTCTGCATTTCCCGGAAACTTAGATGCACACGGCAGGTAGCGTCAGAAAGCCGCGTGTGCTATTCCGGTCACTAAATGCGGTGCTATGTTTGCACTCAGTGCAATAGTTAACTTAATTCGATACGAACAAACTGAATAAACAAAGAGCACTGGTCGCTCACTTACCAAATCTGTAGAGACAGG
>NC_141043.1:2890000-2905000 GCF_052040795.2 Danio rerio
AGGTGCACGTGCTGTTTCAAAGCTGTTAGCATTGTGGAAGATCACCTACTGCACCTTTAAGTATGATTTTTCAGTACTCTTTCCACCACTGGTAAACGCTAACATGTGTCTGTGTGTGTGTGTACTGCATACAGCATTTGTGTGTGACTCATCGTTGCAGAAAGGCTTGAATAAACTCCAAAACAAACACATCAAATAAACTTACTTGGTATTTTTGACTAATGAGCTGTAATTCAGCTTCATCTGAGTCTGTCCAACACAATCTCACGGAAATTCGTAACTTTTTGATTTAGTGGCAAATTCGTATAAATTCGTATGATCGTAATTCGTACAATTTAGTATGATTTGCTCATCCCCCAATGACGGTTGGGTTTAGGAGTTGGGTGCCACGCCTCCTTTTTAAAATCTTACAATTTTGCTTGACTGAACTTACGAATTAGCCACTAAACTGGAAAAACGTAAATTACTTACGTTTTCTCGTGAGACCAGGCTGGTCTGTCTCTGTCACTGACTGCTGTTTATCTGACGCTACACATTAAATTTACAGACACATTCTGGAGACACCAAAGACGTATCTTACATCTTGTAAAGATGGTAAAATAGGTGTTCTTTAACTTTAACTGAAATTTGTAAGCTAACTTAATTCCATCATAGGGGTGGCTTAGTGGTTAGTACTGTCGGCCTCACAGCAAGAAGCTTGCTGGTTCGAGTCCCAGCTAGGTCAGTTGGCGTTTCCGTGTGGAGTTTGCCGAATTCAACAAACAAAATTGTCCGTAGTGTATGTGTGTGAATATGTGTGTATGGGTGTTTTCCAGTGTTGGGTTGCGGCTGGAAGGGCATAAACTGCGCCAAACATATACTAGATTAGTTGGTGGTTCATTCAGCGGTGGCGACTCCTGATTATTAAAGGGACTAAGCCGAAAATAAAATGAATGATAATTCTTTCATGTTCCCCAATACAAAAGGATTGTGCTGAGCGCAGCATGTTTACAGTGTACTCCTGCACATTTCCAGATCATTTTCCACAACAAAACTGTGATCATATTGAGAACCGTGATCATTTTGCTCACTGTCATTGTATACCATTAAAAAGTTCAGTTTTAGGGTTTTGAACGCAACACCTCTTCGTCAAACACACCCAGACATCACGACTTGATGTCCATCTGACCTGCTCTGTAAAATACGCCTCATTATCATAAGTTCAAAGGCAGCGCTGAGCATTGGTCTTTTCAAATGCAGAGCAGCACAGATTGGATGTCACCGGCACCTAAGGTGTTAAGGCTCAGTTAAAAATGGAAAAGTGAGGGGGGAAAAAATGGCGGCACAACACACACAGACACAAACACACACAGACACTCTGCTGTCCAAGCTAAAATGGCTGACATCATCACAGTCTCCTCACTAGAGCCGTGAATACACACAGCACAGGAACCTGCAACCCTTGAACTGATTTCAAGGGAACACTTCCCGGTTTTGTTAAAGAACATATAGAGCTGCTATAATCCCACCTGGAGGCTGGGAAGAACACTGAAAAAATGGATTTATGACATTTATTTTTAAGGTAAGTGGTTGCAAACAACTAATATGGATTAATTTATATGAGAATTTAAACAAACAAATTAAGTTGAACATTATAAACCATTCATATACATTTTTTTGCAACCACTTACCTTAGAAAAGGTAGTAAATCCATTGAATCATATATTACAGTGAAGGAAAGCAAAATAAAACATCTATAAGATTGATCAAATAACAACATTTGCATATTGTTCGGTGATGATTTATGATTTAAGACTTCATACAGTCACAGAAAAACTATAATAATCACAATAATAATAATAATAATAATAATAACAATGTAAATACATTTTAGTTAATGAAGTGCCTTTGAAAGCAGCTTCTCAAAGCACTGACCACTACAATTAGGGATGTTCCAATCGATCGGCATCGGCCGATGATCACATTTAATGACTCGATTGGTACTCGCTGATCTGGCTGATCTCATGAACCGATCGCAAGTGATTGTGTTAGCTGCAGATGAGCAAAATATTAGGATCACGTTGCATGTATTTAGCCTTTTTACATATAAGAACTAAAAGTTGTGTTTTTGACAATATTGCAAGTTCACTAAAAGCTGGCTGGAAATACTACATATATTGAAACTTAAAAAATTATATTTCGTAACATGAATATTTAATAATATAACCTCCTCTAATATACTAATAGCAATAAACACTAGTTTATAGGCCCGTTTCCTTTTGGTAAAGAAGTAATGTATTTAAAAATTCTTATGCATTAAATGATTGATTGAGACATGTTGAATTCTTCTTTCATTATTTGCAGTGTTTCCAAATTGTATTGTTTGTCATTAGTCCCTTTATTAATACAGGGTCGCCACAGCGGAATGAACCGCCAACTTATCCAGCAAGTTTTTACGCAGCGAATGCCCTTCCAGCTGTAACCCATCTCTGGGAAACATCCACACACACACACACTCATACACTGCGGACAATTTAGCCTACCCAATTCACCTGTACCACATGTGTTTGGACTGTGGGGGAAACCGGAGCATCCGGAGGAAACCCACGCAAAGGCAGGGAGAACATGCCAACTCCACACAGAAACACCAACTGAGCCGAGGATCGAACCAGCGACCTTCTTGCTGTGAGGCGACGGCACTACCTACTGCGCCACTGCTTTGCCCGCGATATATCCGCGTGTATCCGTTTTTATCTATTTTCTGCTTCAGGCCTCACATGTTCACATCGAAATAGTTATAAGAGATGTGTTTAAGGTATTATATGCAGCATCCTTCATTTATTCTCTGAGGTCAGGAGAGATCTCTACTAAAGTATCATTCTAATATCAGGGAAAACGTGCTTAAAGCATAATAAAGCTTGAAACATCAGAATCGGTACTCGGTATCGGCTGCAAAAATCCTGACTGGAGCATCCCTAACTACAATACAATACAGTCATTTAAATCAACAAGTGACGGTAAAAAAAAAATACATCTTTAAACAAACTTTAAAGTTATTATAAATGGACTGGACTTCCCTGAGTTTGGCAGGAAGAGGATAGAAGCATCTGAGCAATTATAGCAATGGGGCCCAACAATACTAATACGCATGTATTTTTTATATTTAATTTGTTTTATTTACATATAATTTTAATTTTAGGAATTATATAGATAGATAGATAGATAGATAGATAGATAGATAGATAGATAGATAGATAGATAGATAGATAGATAGATAGATAGATAGATAGATAGATAGATAGATAGATAGATAGATAGATAGATAGATAGATTTATTTTAATTGTTTTATTTCATTTAACCTAATTTATCTAAACTTATACATTTCATTTATTTTTATTTAATTAAATAATTTTAATACTTAATTTATATTTATTTATAAATGATTTCATATTGCAAAATTAAGTCACATAAAAATTTAATATTGCAATGTCTGATATATCAGATATTGTCTCGCATACTGTTTTCAGCAGACTATACAGTATGGAAGTATGCAATTTCAGATGCGGCCAGTAGCTCAGCATTTTAAAACAACCAATAAGCAGACATATCTCTATGGAAGAACTTGTGGTGTCACCGTTTATGGGAGGAACCGTCTACAAATTAAATTTCATTCAGAACATATTAAATCGTATATATTTTAAAGTATAACTAAATAAAAATATATACAGTGATCAATAAAACATCTGATTTGAATGCATCATGTGAGTGATATGTGCTGTCAGATGGATAAAATGTGACTGTTCATTTTTAAGCAAACGAGACAACTTGTGACATCACTATAATTTTAAGTAGGCTATTTTGAATATTCAGTAAAATCGCCAGTGGTGTAAAGTAACAAAGTACAAATGCTCAAACTACTGTAATAAAGTATTTTTTCTCAGAAATTGTTCTTCACTAACTAGTTTTAAAAATGTGTACTTTTTATCTAGGAGACACTCCTATTAATCTTAAAAAAGGAAAATAAATATCTATTTAAGATATTTTTGGCAACAAGCAAAAAAGCTATAACCCGGAAATGGTATAAAGAAGAGCGACCAACTGAAGACGAATGCTTTAAAATTATAGCAGAAGTTAAGGAAATGGAAAAAAAATCACACATGCACTTCGATTACAATTAGAAACCTTTAAAAAGAAATGGGGTAAATGGCTGGCTTTCACCTCAACGACAATATAATTATTCATAACTGAACATTTACATAATTCTAGAGGTTATGTATCATTGTGAAAATATGTTTGGCAACCTTTTATTATGATTTATTTTATACTTATTTATTTATTTTGATGAGGTTAATTTAATATTTTTATGCATGTGTGTATATGGATATACATGTGTGGAATGGATGTATTTGCCTATACAAGTATTTATACATATGTATATTTATGTATATGTGTATTTTTTTTTTTTTTTTTTTTTGCTTGTTTTGTTCCCACTGGTTATATGTTCCTAAAAAATCAATAAAAACTAAGTTATAAAAAAAAATGTGTACTTATTCTTTCCCTTACATGCACATCAAGTACATTTTTAGAGCAGTAATTGGTACTTTTACTCCACTACTTTCCTTTAACCTGCAGTCACCAATTTATTTTTTCTTGTCTATGGGGATTAGAATAATCAGTCCTGTGATTCCTCCAATCAAATCACACTAAAGTAAATCTCATCATAACGAACTACCTCGAGACATGAGCGATTTATAATTGCAACAAACTGTTTCGAAGCATTGAAAGTGTCCAAGGAGATGTTCAAAATCTTTACAAGCTTTGACCCAGAGACTGTTTAGATGCATGTCAGTGATGAGATGATGACAGATGTTTACTATATGATGACCAAAATGGCCTCGAACAACCAGCAGGCACAAGACGTGAACATGATGTTAGATGGATGTTGTACTTCAATGTCAAATGTCAACCATACCTGCCAACACTCCCATTTTTTCCTGGAGTCTCTCCATCTCCCATCTTTTATTATTTTTATGCATTTATCTTACCAAAGATAAATGCATAAAAATAATAAAAGATCAAATTTTCCGCTATTACAAGCTAGGGTTCAACGCTAAGGATTTTTTTCTACTGACCCGATCGGACCAGTGGTTCAGATTTTTACTTGCCCTGCCAGTATTGTCACTGGCCCCACCAAAAAAAGTTAATAGCTATTTCTTAGCCACAAATAAAAAAAAATGTCAAAATGTTTGTAAATCTAGAATTTAAATATTTAAAAAAATGTTAATAAAGTGTTTTGCAAACAAAAGTAGCAAAATGTGCAGGTATCAAAAGATGACTGACCTGCCAAACTAACGGCAAACTGTACAAAACATCACTTCATTTTTTTTGTCGTGGTGTACCCTCGTAAAAGTCTGGTTCCAAGACGTTATAGACAAATGTTTTCGTTTAGCATCATCACTCGATGTTGCCGCCATGTTGCTGTCTCTTAGCTCTACTGGTTGTTATGGAAAAAAATAACATGCTCACAACATCCAATCAGATAAGAGCAACCGAGAAGGTAGCATTTGAAGGCTTAAAAACACAAACGGTTTCTGTATTCTGACTGTATTTGCACGCAATTGACAAATAGTCACAGGCAAATTAAACTAATAGTGACAGGGCATTAGTGGCCCAATCGGGCCAGTAACGATCCCGTCTACTGTCCCGAGCATCTCACGCGCTGGCCCCGGGCCATCGGGCAGTCCTTATTGTTGAGCCCTGCAAGCGTTCTCTCGGGCACCCCTGGTGGTCAGACTGCGCACCCCAGTTTGGGAACCGCTGCACTACAGAATGTTACGTTTACACACATCCACAAGTTACATGTAAACTCATCAGCTTTTCACAGCGTAATACTCACCACTCTTGAATACTTTTAAAAGGGCTACTTTTTACTGATACTTTGAGTAATATTTACAATAGATACTTTTACTCTTCTCGCACTACATTTCAGGCTAGTAATGGTACTTTTACTTAAGTATGATTTTTCAGTACCTATTTCACCACCGAAAAATCGCAAATAAGACTTCAAAACAGCATTAGCACTATTTAGCTGACTGAGAAAGTTGTACTGATGGTCATTTGTTGCTAATATGATTTCCCTGTTTTGAATTTGTGATGGACCAAATGTGCGTATATAAAGCCAACTTTACCACAATCTGCCTATACTAAACAATCTAAACAGATATTGTGGTTAACAAAACCACTGAGAGATGTAGATTTTTGAGACATTACCTAGAAAATAATAAGTTCTGCTCATCAGTCAATCTCAAAATTAGCACACACTGCTCGATATGCAATATTTGGTACATATATACAGGTCAGTCATTGTTAAATTGTGACCAGGGACACATTTTGAGCATATAGGAGTTATTAAAAAATAACCTGATCACTGACTAGAAGGACAGGTTGTAAATATGCAAATAAAATAGAGGAATAATTAAACAGTCAAACTGATCACAAACCCAACTTCAGCATGACACTGTGTACAGCAGATGTGCTGAGCTGAAGATCCCAGCTCTAGTAAATCACACACGTGTGCCAACTTCAGCTTATGAACACTAATATTATGAAATATGATCACATATTATAAACCATAACCACAAACTACATCCCCGCCCCTTCTTCCTGTCGCCATTACAACACACACACACACACACACACACACACACACACACACACACACACACACTTTCCACGCATCAGTGCAGTATAAGCTGCTGTAATGATAGATAGTGACGTCGTTGAGTAACAATGAAAGTCGAGCACAAACTCACCCGCGTGCACGAGCCAGATGCCGTCAGAAACGCGCCATACACACATCAACGCTGGAAGATAGAAACATGAGTCTAACACAAAGGCCCTTCACTCTTGTTTATGTCCAGTCGAGTGTGTGTCTGTGTGTGAGAGTGTGTGTGTGTGTGTGTGTTAAACGGGGAAAGAAACTCACGCCGTACGTCACCAGCAGCTGCGTCATGTGACTGTATGCGTCACTGGCATCCGAAGCTGTGATGATCCGCTCATGGGGAAACTGATAATGAGTAATTAATTAATACACAAACACGCACTGTTATGACTGAATCTCATCTCTGTGTCCAGAGCAAACGGAAACAGCTGTTTAATAAAAAAAAAAAGTTCATGATAGTTGAAGTTGTAGTGATGCCACCGGGTAAGCAGGTTTGTGTAATTTGTTTGTGATTTGCTGCAAGGTCAAATGAGGTATCCCTGCTGAAAAATCCAGCTTAAACCAGTCTTGGATGGTTGGCGGGTTTTAACTGGTCGACCAGTATGGTTTTAGAGGGGTTTTGGACACTTCCAGGCTGGTTTCCAGCCTGATTTTAGCTGGTCTGGCTGGAAAGTGACCAGTTAAAACCAGCTTAACCAGCCTGGTTTAAGCTGAATATAGCTGGTTTTGGCTCGGCTCCCAGTCTGGCTAGGCTGGTCAAGCTGGATTTAGCTGATCATCTCCCAGCCTGACCAGCTAAAATCAGGCTGAAAATGGCTGAAAATGGCTGTAAACCAGCCTGGAAGTGACCAAAACCCCTCTAAAACCAGCCTGGTCAACCAGCTAAAAGCAGCCAACCATCCTAGCCTGGTTTAAGCTGGATTTTTTATGCAGGGTGGGGGGGTAATATGAGGTTTGTGAACTATTATTGTGTACTTTTAAAAACTATTAATGGCCAATGATGATCTTTTATTAAGTACATCTTCCTAATAATGAAGAATATTTTGTGTTTAAATGAACATTATCGCTGTCAAACGATTAATCGCAGCTTGTAATTGCGTAATGTCTGTGTACTACTACTCACTGTGCATAAACAGTCTGTATATATAAATTAAATATATATATATATATATAAGTACAAAACCATAATATTTACATATATAGAGGTGAAGTCAAAATTATTAACCCTACTGTATATTTTGCCAAATTCCAAAACACATTTCTAAACATAATAGTTTTAATATCTCATCTCGAATAGCTGTTTTTTTATCATTGCCATGATGAGGGTACATACTATTAGACTAGATATTCTTCAGTATTCAGCTTAAAGTAACAATTAAAGACTTAACTAGGTTAATTAGGGTAAAGTTAGGGTAATTACTCCGGTAGCAAAGAATTCTAGCCCATATTTGTATTAATTATAACATAAAAAAAAACTACTAATGGAGTCTTAATGAAGGATTACATGCTTCTAATATTTGCACTATGTATAATTTGTATATGATTTGCTACAAAGTCTGCTGAAGAGCTATGTAAGCTGCACAAATGGAGTATAAACTTTCTTTAGGGCTTCTAAATGTACTGATGACCTCTGACCCTGGGCACAATCATAAACTAATGGCATCAGTATGATCATGTTTGCAGTTCCATGGCATCTGTCGTAAACCAATTCACTTGTATAATGTCACCATGACACATTTTCACTTATTTAGTGCTTTTACTGTAAAAATATTCATACAATCTGACAAGCAATGGCATGACGATTTATTATTAATGTTTGATAACTGTGGTATTCAAAGATATTTAGGAAGCTGAGTGGAACAGTATGCCAAATTCTCTACTAGAGATGCTGATTAGGGCTTATTGTATTTAAACAACCTCGAAAACCTCAAATTAGGGCAAACAAAAACACTTTCTTCATTCTGTCAGACTCTCCACGGGCCCTCGAGCACCAACTTGTGGCCTTGGGTGGAGACTACAACCACAATAAATAAAAAAGATTTAAAGGGGTGGTCCAGAATGTTATTTTTAAGGCTTGGTTGTGTTAATAAGATGCAAAGCAATGTGTGCTCATGTTTAACTTGAAGGAAATCGTGTTATTTTTTCATAAATCTCACTTTGATTATACACAGCTACTCAGCTAACATGAAAACGACTGTCATATTTCCTAGTTTCTCTAAAAGGCCCACCCTCAAGTGACTCTGATTGGTCATCCTCATAATATGCTGTGATTCGCCGATCGGCTCCACGTCACGCCCTGACAAGCACGCGCGTTTTGTGTAAACAGTCAGTCAGTCAACACGTGTCTGTAACGAGTGAAAATGGGATGCGGCTCCTTTAACTGTTTCTGTGCCTTTTAGTGTGTTTATGCGTGTATACGATGAAGTATCTGTAACACGAGAAGCGCATGTGCGCGGGAGAGATTTTTATTGTTCTTTTTCTCTCATGCTCGGATTAAGTTATTTTCTATGGTGACAGAATAAAGCACAAGATGTGAGATGAGACCTTTGTGAGCCTGGATTGATTTGTTTTTGATGTTACACTCCAGTTGGGAAATCATTGCTGTATTTTTTTTAAATCAACGCGTTACAGGACGTCTATCATGCATATGCGGAATATGCCTGTGTAAGTAACATGAATCGTTCACATATCTTTTGCGACTTTATTGTCCGAGTTGTAAAACGCATAGCAAAGCTGCCTATAGAGAGAAACTCTGCCGTCTCCCACAGAGAGACGCAGGTGCTGGCCAAGAGTGCGTGTATGTGTATGTGTGTGTGTGCGTTTACAGCCGTTTGATAAATATGGATTTGTAACGTTAGCTAAGTCGTTAGCGGTTACCATAATTTCCCGTTGTTTACATCTTTGCTACAACACACCGTTAAAGTTAGACACTGTACATGTCATGATCAATTTTAACAAATAAAAACACTTACAGGTCATGACTCAGAGTTCACAGCGTCTCCTTGCTCCATCTTTGAGGAGATTTTAACTGAATCCAGCACTGAACTGGGAGAGATTCTGGAAGCTGTGTTTTGTCAAATCATGCTTGCTATGTATTTTATAGTTCTCTGGAACATAATTAATATTGAACTGTAAGCACTTCTGTGTTTGGGTCGTGTCATTTGGAAGCCCAACAACAGAAACAGAACAGCTCTGTGGAAACAGCAGGATGGCATTTCTCTCTCTGCAGTAAAGTTACAGCGCCTATGGCCACGGCCTTTACCTGCGCAGTGTGGGATGCGCAATAACGAACTTTTGTGATCTCACAGGGGGCGGAAGTATTTTTTGTAGTCCCCAAAATTCGTTAATTGTAGGCGTTGCTAAGCTAACTCTGTACAAATCAAGGTCTCCCTTTGCATTAAACTTTGAATATTTTACATTCAGAGATGCTGTTTATGTTCACACAGCTACATTACACATCAACTGAAGTTTAAAATATAATATCGTAGTGGACCACCCCTTTAATATAAAAATATGTACATACACAGTATTATGATAATATATGAATATAGTTTTAATTAAATGAATCAATTATATATATATATATATATATATATATATATATATATATATATATATATGTATATATATATATATATATATATATATATATATATATATATGTATATATATATATATATATATATATATATATATAACATAAATAATAGTAATTGTCGCTATATATGAATAGTTCTTGAAAAGAGGTATTGGATACAAGTTTTTCTTGAAAAGAACAAAGAGATCAAGCCTCAGCCATGTCAGGATATCATTCATTCATTCATTTACTTTTCGGCTCAGTCACTTTATTAATCCGGGGTCGCCACAGCGGAATGAACCGCCAACTTATCCAGCAAGTTTTTACGCAGCGGATGCCCTTCCAGCCGCAACCTATCTCTGGAAAACATGTCAGGATAAGTAACGCAAAAGTAACTCAAAAGTACTCAAAAGTAACACATTACTCACCATAAAAAGTAACTAATAAGTAACACAACTAGTTACTTTTTTGGGGAGTAACCTGATATTCTAATTAATTAATTTCTAAAGCAACTTTCCACAACACTGCTTAATAAAGCAAAATTTCTCTGGCCCAGATCTGGCCCACACCATCAGCATTTGCTTGGCCCACATGCCGCAGTGAATTACGGTACATGGCTGGACCGAGTCTAAATTCCATACATAGATAAACGTGGACCATATCTGGGCCAAGTCTCAGCCAAGGTAATACCCATAAATGGGCCAAATAATGTTGGTGTGTCAATGTTTTTTCCTTATGGCTGTGCTTTTTCTTGAAGCGACCTGATTGATAGATTATTTTCTTTACTCAAAAATAACTTTAATGTATTTTAAAAGTGGGTAAAGATAGGCCAACCCTACGTGGCCCACATATACATTTTAACATCTGGGCCAAATACTACATATGATATCTGGCCCAAGTCTTGAGAGCCACATTTAGACAGTGACACCTCGGCCAAACCTAGGCCATATTTGGCCCACATGCTGTATGCCAGTGCCGGACGAATGCCTGCTGTGCCAGCTTTATGCCAAATCTGGGCCAGAATTCTTTGCTACCTGGGATTGGAACCACTTGAGGGAGAGTAAATAGTAAGTACGTTTTACGATGAATTATCTTTTTTAGTAATCTGTAGAACACATTTTAATACAGATTTAGTAATTACTAGTTCATATTAGAGATGAATGAGAGCTGTAATAAATGAAACAAAACTGAAATGAGCTCAAACGGAACTCATTCAGTAGGGTATATGCCTAAGCATGGTAATGGGACTTTTAATTTGCCACTAACCTAGGTTAAGCGCTTCCGGCGAACTGTATGCCAATGCAAAAACCGGCGCGTTTAAGGTCTGTTTTCTTTAAAAATCACAGATCTCCACTGGCTGAATGATTTCCGATATAAAGTGGGTCCTGAATTGTACAAGAAGCACTGCATTAAATTACACGTTCCCCCGCCATGTCTTTATAATATGACCGTTTATTTTACCTCAGTATATTCAATGGAGCTTTTGCCCTAGCCTTCAGATTTTGACAGGCGCGTGCAAGTAAACGGCTTTTTGTCTCGTTTTACGCTTGAGAAACTAAATGAATGCCAAAGTTTATTTAACTGAATGTATTTTAATGACATTACAACATCGATGCTGTAAAAGGAACTGTATACAGTGGAAAAAAAGTACACAATGACAAGTCACCAGAAGTTTATCAGCATGGAAAAAACATTAGCTTCCCCCCTTTTTATTGTCAAACATATGCAATAACAGGGAAATAAGACATGATATCATACAGAGAGAGAAAAACAACAACAATTACACAAAAAACACCATAAAAATATTGGGCTTGCACGTACATTTCATTCATTATTCATTAATTGCCCTACTCTTATATTGCGCTAATTACGGTTCACCTGTAGAGGGCGTGATGTGACTACACGCATGCGTCTGAGGTCGGTTCTGACTTCTTATTGGCTGAGCGCGGAGACGTCGCACTCGCTCATTGGTTGGCACAGCAAGGTCATGACTCGGGCGCGCGTGCGCGGAGTCGATTTCGTGAGCTGTGTCAATGTGGGACGAAAAGCAGCAAATCTGAACCCCTGCGCTTGAATTCCGCCACTAAAACCGAACATTTGGAGTCATATCGCGTGTTTTACCGTGTCTGCAGTCGGTGTGGATCATGTCGAGCAGCTCGAAGCGGAAAGAGGAGGTTCATGCGGTGAATGGAGGAGTAAAGCAGTCCACATGGAGCAAAGCCATCAGCTGTAAAGCAGTGTGGGAAGAGAAGGTCTGATTTTGCACCCATCCACACTTAGGCTAATTCTGACTAGTATCTTTTACTAGTGTACTAGATGTTTCTGTAATGTGTTAAAGCAGATGCTGTCAGGTGTTTGTGAATGTGCTGTTGGCATGTTCACTGTTTAGGGTTCAGGGCTGTAGGTGTCATCGTGTTCAGTAGGGATTGGGCTCTTTAAAGAGATTAATGATACTGCGGTCATGAGCTGATCCTCGTTTATTATCGTATGCCACTAAAATGTGCGAAGATTAGTTTTTATATTCGCAAATTCAGACTTTCATCCTCTTAATAAAAAAGCAGAAAAGTATTATTTGCTCATTTTGTTTTGAAGTCGTGCTTGAATGCTCTTTTTAGACCGAATATTAAGTTTTTTTTTGTTATTTTGAAATTTATTGTAAGTATATACAAAGTCAGCAAGCTTCTAAATATTTTCGCAGTAACTTTTTTTTAATATTGTTGGTTTTATATTCACACATTCGTTCAGTGAAAGCTCCCTGTATTGTTTACCATGGTACTTTGAATATTCTGACTGAAATTATAGAGTTAAAGTTAGTTTTACATTCGCACATTTAGACTTTCCCCTTAATAATATAATTTCATAAAAGTATTATTTGCAAACACTAAATAGCCAAATCAATTTAGCAGCCATTGACTATCAAAGTACAACATAGTTCACTGTCAAATAAACAGTGTTAATGATAGAGGTAAAATTTGGTTTTATATTTGGATATTCAGACATTTTCCTTAATACTATATTTTCATTAAAGTATTGTTTGCAAATTCTAAATAGGTAAATCATATTAGCAGCCAATGACTATCAAAGTACAACACTGTTAACAGTGAATTAGACAGTGTTAATGTTGTTTTGAAGTCCTACTTGCATACTAATTTCAATCGAATATTCAAAGTAACATGGTAAACAATACGGAGACTTCTAAATGAACGAATGTGTGAATATAAAACTAACTTTACCTCTATTCCTTAATTATATAATTTCAGAAAAATATTATTTGCTAATTCTAAATAGTCAAATCCTATTAGCAGCAAATGACTATCAAAGTACACCATTGTTCACAGTCGATTAGATAGTGCTAATGTTGTTTAGAAGTCATTCTTGCATGCTAATTCCTATCGAATATTTTAAGTAACATGATAAACAATATAGAGACTTCTAAATGAACGAATGTGTGAATATAAAACTAACTTTACCTCCATATTCAAAACAACATTAGCACTATTTAATTGACTGTGATCATTGTTGTTCTTTGATAGTCATTGGCTGCTAATATGATTTCACCATTTAGAATTTGCATTTAGTAAATTTCTGAAATATGTTAATGAGAAAGTCTGAATATAAAACCCAACTTTACCTTATTTTTTCATTATTGGAAAGTTCAACAAGAGTACAGAAATGTATAGAAAATATAAATATATGTGCAGAAAAGGTATACATCCCATAACAACAAACATAGACAACAGAACAGAGCAAACAAACAAACAAAAAAAGATTTCAGGGGTAATATAAATTACAATAGATCACTTTTAATCTATCTTAAAGCAAAGTCCCATAGAATACAGTCAGAAAAGAGACAACACTATAAGATTCACTAAGTGTTATTGATTTTAAAACTTTAACGTTGCTGGAGGTTGAGATTGTATCCAAATAATATTTCAAATCTTTGCAAAAAAATAAGAAACGGGCTTTACAGACAAAAATGTGCATTTGTGTATAAAAAAATTGCTAGTAAAATTAAATAAAAGCCATTACTAGATGCTGGTATAAACCTAATCCACCACAAATGCAAGATGTGATTGATGTTTTGAAAAATATATTCATTATGGAGAAAATGACATGCAGTGTACACGACCAAATAGATATATTTGTTGACTTATGGTTTAAATGGATTGAGTACATTACTCCCATTCAACCTAATGTTTTTCTTCTATAGAATTGTAAGACTTTTTTTTACTGGTTATATTAATTGCACCCCCCATTTTTATTCTTTTATCTTTTTTTCCCCCCTCTGTATATAGTTTTGATTAGATAATGCAAAATAAGGCAAAGGGATGTGTTCTGTCGCTGTTTTTAAGAAATCTGTGTTTTCTTTTTGGTAGCTGTTTAGGGAATTTATACAGTAAAATCCAGTGACGTATGTCTGCTGATGCTGTGAATTGTATCTCTCTGCAATAAAGCTTAAATAATAAAAAAAAACTGCTTGTAAAATAAATAAGATTTGTTAATTTTTTTTTATGTTTTTTGCTTTATCAACATGATAAAAACCAAATAAAACCAAATAAAACAGCTCATGTAAATAAACTGAACTCTTTCCAAAAAATCCTAACATGGGCACATTCCCAAAAAGATAGTTGACAGATTCATCTAATTCCCACAAAAGGAAGAAAGGGGATCCTTCTCAGGAAGCATTTTTCATATAAACATTCACCGGATAAACTCGATGTA
>NC_141043.1:3132500-3157500 GCF_052040795.2 Danio rerio
TGTTTTTGTTTGAATGGCAGGTGTCTGGAATGTTTAGTTCTTCTCAGACTGTGAATGTGTGTGTTGTGCTGGGACTGTTAGAGTACAGCATGACACAGGACAGAGCAAACTGTGTTATAAAAAGTAAACGGACTCATTCTTCACCAGATTAGTGTTGGAAGTGAAGAAAAACAACACTGATCGAAATTTCACTGTTCACACTAAGCACTATAGTATAACATACCAATAAATATATTTGTGTTGACTCTGACGATTTATGCTTTTCATTTTTGCATTACCACTTTGGTAACTGAGGCTTGCAGTTCTTTCATCCAAGAGGTCTTTTGTGACCTCTTGGATGAGTTGTTGCTGTTCTCTTGGGGTAATACTGGTCGGCTGGCCATTCTGCTGTTCTCCACTGTTCTACGGTTTTGCTTTTTTGTGGATGATGTCTCACACTGTGGTTCACTGCAATCTCAAAGCTTCAGAAATGGCTTGGAACCTTTAGAATAATCTCAATTATTTTCTATCTCATTTGTTTTTGGATCTAGGCATGATGTATTTGAGGATCGTTAAGTCTACTTCACTTTGTCAGGTCTCAGAACAGCTTTTATTCAGTAGATTAACTTGTAATCGTTAAGAATAATCTAAATAATAGCAATGAGTGCTAGCAAAATAATCATTTTACATTTTGATTTAACACAGACGTTAAAGATAGTGATATGTAGCACCTTAATCACTCCAAAAATCCACTAAAGAGCCATTACTGGAACTATATAGCATTGGTATATTGGTATAGCGTTGAGAAATTGGTTCCCCTAAAATTACTGTCTAAAGAATCACTTGGCAGTGCTAAATAGAATTTTTAACTACCACAAAGAACCGCTGAAGAGCTTTTTGCTACAATCATTCTGTTTTCTATTTTCTATTTCTATTTTGATCACTGTTTTGCTCAAAAAATAACGTTTTGGTAACACTTTATAATAACTACACACTATAAATCTTTTATTAAGTATTAGCAAATAGTGAATTCATTAACCGTTAAGCATTAACTCTACATTAATAAACATTAGTAAGCAGTTTATAACTGCAGCTACAAATGCGCTATTCTTGACTTATAAGTGGTTAATAATTGTATTTTCACACTCTGTTAATGATTTATTATTCATTACTAAACTAAGTATCACATTATTTACAAACCGTTTGTATTTAAGAGTAGTTGAGGGTTTTCAGGATCATTCAGAATGAGTTAGTTAATGATTAATAAACTATTGAAATCAACATTTATATGTCTTATTATTCTGGCATATACTAATAGTTAACTAATATGTTAATAAATGCTTTATTAACTCAACTTCATGCCGTTTTGTGACCTAATCTAAAGTGAGGACTATTCATGCTTATAAATGCCTTATAAATGACTATTAAAGGCTCAGAATCAAATGAACGATAATCTGTGCAATCTTTTCTAAAAAGTAAAATTACTGTAAAGTTTAAACATTGCCAAATAACAGGAGTGTCAAAATATGACATCCAACTGGCTATAACAACAATATAATAGTTTAAAATGATAATAAGATGTGATGTTTAAACTCTACAGTGATTCTATTTTAGATCAGGTTGCAAAGCTTTATTTTTTATTTAAAGTGCAGTTTCATTTGTGTATCTTTACATGAAGAGAAATTAATAATGTCTTTTTTTCCTGTTTAGAATTTAACTGAGCCTTTATTTGTCATTTATAAAGGATTTATAAAGCATGAATAGTCCTCACTTTAGATTAGGTCACAAAACTGCATGAATTTGAGTTAATTAAGCATTCATTAACATATTAGTTAATTATTAGTATATGCCTGAATAATAAGACATATAAATGTTGATTTCAATAGTTTATTAATCGTTTACTTACTCATTTTGATTTGTCCTGAAAACCCTCAACTACTCTTAAATACAAACAGTTTGTAAATAATTTGATACTTAATTTAGTAATGAAAAATAAATCATTTACTAAGAATGAAAATACAATTATTAACCACATTATATAGGTGATTATAAGTCAAGAATAGAGCATTTGTAGCTGCAGTTATAAACTGCTTACTAACGTTTATTAATGTAGAGATAATGCTTAACAGATGATGAATTCACTATTTGCTAATGCTTAATAAATGATTTATAGTGTGTAGTTATTATAAAGTGTTACCAATGTTTTTTTTAAAGTGTATTAGTTCTTTAGATAATTTGTCATCAGTGTGTCTTTATATTTCTTGTTATGCAATTGTTTATTTCTGAATGTCTGCTGGCTGCTGTGTGAGTGAACCGTGCAATAGTGTGGTGATGCTAGAATAGGTGTTTTTCTACTTGGGTCTGAGTCACACAATCACAGAGACGTACAGTAAGCATGACTGTCCTGTTCTGCAGTCACGCTGTGTCTTTTCCTGATACTGCAGCCACTGAAAACAGTGAAGCAAGGCCAAACAAACAAAGCTCAAGCCTCAGCCCACTGCTGCACAGGCCGGAGGAGCAGAGCGGACACATTACGCTCATCCCACAGTCTCTGAACACAACTGACAGCAAGAGCACCAGTGTTGCTAGATGTAGCTGACTGATTCCAGCCCAAAAACAAATCTAAAACCGGCCGTATGAACAAAAAGTGGGGCGGGAGGTTGGCAGTCACGAAAATCACGATACGCGTGGGGAGGATTTGGGGGGTTGTGACGGTATCGAGTACAGAATGGAGGGAGGGGCGGGCGAACCGCACAAATTTTCTATACCCGCCTACATCTTTTCAAAACCGCACAATCATGTTCAAAACCGCCCAATCTGGCAACCATTAAAAAGAAAATACATTTACAGAAATGAAGGATCAGATTTTGTCTTATCAATGGTCACACATTTTAATTTATTTTTTAAACTTATGATTTAATCTTATAATATGGCATATTTGTATTATTTATTTTCATATTATTATTAAATGCATTATGTAAAAATTATGCTCTGTAATAGGGGTGCACCTATACCATTTTTTAAAAACCGATCCAATCTCGATACCAAAATTTGTTTCGAGTATTGATTGATACAGATCCGATCCCAATACTGTGCCTTTTTTTAACCATAATACAGTTTCTATAGTTCTGGTGATAAATGAGCAATATCACACTCATAGCAGTGTGATATGGCTGTATATCAGCACTGATGGGAGGCGTGCGTTGGCATGAGGCTGCAGGCCGAGTGCTTTAGCGTCCCACCAGTGCTGATATACAGCCATATCGCTCTGCTATGAGTGTGATACTGCGTTTATAAAACAGTTCGACAGCATAATCTTGTACATAAAAAAAGAAAATCAAACACGGAGAGTGTAAAACCCTTTTGTATGAGGAACTACTTTCTTCCGCCATTCATTCAGATCTGCAGCTGACTTCAGAACAGCAGAAGCCGTTACTAATTCACCAACGTCACTTTAGAGCTAGTGTTTGAATGATTCTCTATAGCGAAATTTCTAAAGTGATGATAAAACAGCTGATTTTGCTCACATTTTAAGGCTGAATGTGACATGAAATGCCAGCATCTACAGAGATATCTCCCTACAGTGTATTGCAGTCTACAGTATTGTGAGAACAATTTTTACGGAGCGGCGCATGATCTGTGCATCCAGATGCGTGAGTGAAGAGACTGATGTATCACAGAGGCACAGCACGCAGCCCTCCGGTATCTGTGGACACTTTTATAACTGAGCAACACGAAATGGAAGAAAGCAGAGCGTTGAGGGTCTGTCCAATGTATTGTTGAGCCTTTTCTAATTAAAAAAAAAATTCAGATAGGCCTACTTTGTGTTTGAAGAGCAGGTAAGAAGCCATCAGAAGATGGGCACACTGTGGTCATAAAGGGATAGACATGGTCGGCAACAACATTCAGGTAGGCTGTTACGTTGACACGATGCTCAATTGGTACTAATGGTCCAAGAAAATATCCAACAACCATTCCACGTTCAAAGTCACTTAAATCCCCTTTCTTCCCCATTCTGATACTCGGTTTGAACTTCAGCAGATCGTCTTGACCATGGCTGTTTCTCAATTCCAAGAACGCAGAGAACGGACTTGTGTTCTTGTGGAGACCGGTCTTGCCAGGTGTCCTCGGAAGAACAAACTCAGGAGACCGCGAGGGCAGAGAATTTGAGAAATGGGATGCTGCGTTCTTCCTGATGGTCACGTGACCTTCACGCGTTTTAAATGGAAATTATTTAAACATTACAGCACTCATACAACGATTTATTGTTTCCCCCCTCTTCAAAATATATACTTCGCATAAAAACATTATAAATATACTCTGCACAATATAAATAAAACAAATTTTAATACAAATTTCAGCAAACAAACACCCTTAATGTGTTTATTCCTTTATTAGGATGTTAATGTTTACTTTCACCATTTCATTTAGGGAAACTCCTGAGGTAAATAAAGGATATCTCTGAACTTTAATAATAAATCTAAATTAAATGCTGCGCTTCCCACCTCCAGTCGCAATGACTTCTGGGACTTCCAAAGCGAGTTCGGTGCTCAAGTCTGCATCAGTGCGTCCTCGATATCAAGATCACATCCGGGAAGTTTCACGCGTCCTCCGTACTTGCGGCCTTGAGTATTGGAACTGAACTTAGGCAGCTGATGATGACGTTGCACGAGAACACGAGGACGCAAGACCGCTGAAGAACGCATATTGAGAAACAGCCCATGTCTACATGCCTAAATGCATTGAGTTGCTGCGATGTGATTGGCTATTTAGAAATTTGCCTTAACGAGCAGTTGGACAGGTGTACCTAATAAAGTGGCCAGTAAGTGTATATCAGATTTCCATATAATAAACATTTCATATCTGTTCATATTACTCAGTTGACCCGAGATAACAAGAACTAACAATGAAGAGTATTTTTATTGTCAATAAAACTGCAATAAATGCATTGCACGTTTGTTCATGCGTTAATGTTTGTTTTATTGATAACATTGAGCTGATTGTTGTAGAGTGTTACCATATTGCATTGTTTATGACTGCAGATGAAGGAAAAGCGGAGGCTAATTTGAATGTGGTGGTCAGATCAGAAGCGGGACCCTCGTCTTCAGTTTAATATGAGAAGAGCTCCTTCCTGCTCCTCACCGCGGAGGAAACGCCGGCTCCAGACTTTCTAATAACCGTCTGGCCTCAGGTTATTTGTGAGCAGTGAGCCGCTGGACAGACTCAATGCAGTTTGAGGTTATCACAGCGGATATTGTCACTGTGAAAAGAAAAAAAAAAAATCTGAAATGCTGGAGAGAGACGGAGAAAAAATGGTGTATAATGAAGAGTGATGGCCAAAAGAGTGGAAACCATTTAACCCTTAAAAAACAGCCAAAATCTCAGTATTATTTTCACATTATTGAAATGAACTAATTATTTATCTATTTTGGATTTGGCTTTGAACTTCTCATTAATGAGTAATTGTAAAAAATGTTTCAAATTTAACCAAGATTTACCACACATTTACAGGCACAATTATTAGCCCTCCTGTGGATATTTGCTGTCATTTGTTTAGATGAAGATAGATTAAAAACAAGATTAAAAACTGATTAGGTTAGTAGATTAGAAAATGCTTTGATTAATAAATTAAAAACTGCTGAAGTGAATATTAATACCATATCTAAAGAAATTATGTTTTTTGATTGGCTACAGAACAAACCACTATTGCCCGATGACTTGTCTAGTTAAGCTAATTTACATACACTGTAAAAAATATGTAAGATTTACAGTATTTCTGGCAATTTTAGTTACCAGGAAAACGGTAGAATTTAAAAGTGCACTGTATATTAACAATAACAATTGTGCTGTAAAAATACCAAAATTGCCAGTAATACTGTAAATTTTACAGCAGTTTTTTTTTTTTTTTGCAGTATTACTGGAATTACTGGATATTTTGTTTGCCAGTAACACTGTAAAGTCAAATGTACTGTAAAGTAAAATGCATACTGTGAAATAATAATTACAGTTGGGCTGTAAAACTACCAAAATAACCAGTAATAATTTACAATTTACAACAATTGTTACAGTATTACTGTGATTACTGACAATTTTGGTTGCCAGTAATACTGTAAATTTTACAACAGTTTTTTTTTTTTTTTTGCAGAATTACTGGATATTTTGTTTGCCAGTAACACTGTAAAGTCAAATGTACTGTAAAGTAAAATGCATACTGTGAAATAATAATTACAGTTGGGCTGTAAAACTACCAAAATAACCAGTAATAATTTACAATTTACAACAATTGTTACAGTATTACTGTGATTACTGACAATTTTGGTTGCCAGTAATACTGTAAATTTTACAACAGTTTTTTTTTTTTTTTGCAGTATTACTGGAATTACTGGATATTTTGTTTGCCAGTAACACTGTAAAGTAAAATGTACAAGCATACTGTGAAATAATAATTACAGTTGGGCTGTAAAACTATCAAAATAACCAGTAATAATGCACAATCGTTACAGTATTACTGTAATTACTGACAATTTTGGTTGCCAGAAATACTGTAAAATTTACAAGTAAATTAACAATTACAATTGTGCTGTAAAACTAAAACCTAAATTTCCAGTAATATTGCAAAACTTGCAGCAGTTTTTACAGTAATGCTGTATTATAATACAAGCGTACTGTAAATGATCAATTACAATAGCACTGTCAAACTACAGCACAGTTGTAATTGTTAATTTACAGTGCGCTTGTCAATTTTGCTAGTAATTCTGTAAAAATTGCCAATAATATTGTAAATTTTATTTTGCAGCAATTAATTAACTTACACTGTAAAATTTACTGTAACGTACAGTAGCCAGTAATAAAGTAAAATGAACAACACTGTAAAATATTGATTTCAATTGTGCTGTAAAATTACCAAAATTGCCAGTAAAACTGAAATTACTTTTATTAATTTTATTAAATGAATTAGACTTTTTTATGTAACAATCATGGGAAACACTTGATAAATTAGTAATTATTAAAATTTAGATTAAATAATGTAAAAATAAATATTTTAAACTGCACGTGGACAATATCTGAAGGAACTTTCACATGAGGGCGAATAATTGTCACAATTTAGATGCTGTTTAAATATATACAGTTGAAGTCAGAATTATTAGATCCCTTTGAATTTTTTTCTTTTTGAAATATTTCCCAAATGATGTTTAACAGATCAAGGAAATTTTCACAGTATGTCTGATAATATTTTTTCTTCTGGAGAAAGTCTTATTTGTTTTATTTCAGCTAGAATAAAAGAAGTTTTTAATTTTTAAAAAAACATTTTAAGGTCAAATTTATTAGCCCCTTTAACCACTATATTTTCCCAATAGTCTACAGAACAAACCATCATTATACAATAACTTGCCTAATTACCCTAACCTGCCTAGTTAACCTAATTAGTTGAGCCTTTAAATGTCACTTTAAGCTGTATAGAAGTGTCTGGAAAAATAGCTAGTCAAATATTATGTACTGTCATCATGACAAAGATAAAATAAATCAGTTATTAGAGATGAGTTATTAAACTATTATATGTATTTAGAAATGTGGAAAAAAAATAAACAGGGGGGTAAATAATTCTGACTTCAACTGTATGTTGAAAACTCACTTTTTTGTAATCCAGTCAGTTACTGGAGGTTAAAACAAAGTCCAGCCACAAAAAAAAAATAAATAAAAACTTGACTGAGTTTACAAAGCTAATCAGGTTTGTAATGCTGCAGTGAATCGACTAGTATTGTTATTTATGTGATCAACCAGTAAAGCCACACACATACACACACATTCATTTGACCTTAAAAATGAAGAACTCAAGCAGATGAGGAAGATTTTATTCATCCGTCTGTCATTCAACAACACTGAGCGGCTCCCTCTGCAGGCCGTCATATTTGTGAATGGAAAGCCCTGAGGGTGGACTATAACACACTAATGGATTATGACTCATTTATAGTGTGTGAACTCTATAGCCAGCAGCGCTGCAGAAACAATAGGCATTAAAACAACACAAGCCATTGCAGCAATGACTAACGCAGACGGCGTGCGCATGTGTGTGTGTGTGTGTGAAGGGTTAGCAGGAGGACACGGCTGCAGGGGCTTACAAGATCCACTTCCCCGTGAAAACTCAGTTTTAAACATCTGCATGGATCCATCACACGGAAATGCAGCACAAAGCGGGACCACAACAAAACAAACACGGAGCCTGTGATCTCCTGCATTAATGGGGGTGAGTGAGGTTGTGTGTATGTGAAAGGGTATGTGGCAAAGCAAGCTGGAAAATCGATAACGAGCAATAAAACAAAAAAGTTGCAGAACTTCTAGATCTTTTCAGGCACAATTTTTGATCCACTTTCTGTGGAGTCAATGCTAGGCAAGAAAGTTTTAACATGCCTAGATCCTGAGGTTTCACCTGCCCTGACCATCTTGAAAGTATTACCCAAAGACAAAGGCACAGTTGTTGGAACCCGGCCTTCAGCATTTGCATCACGTTCTCATGATCTCACTGAGACGTCTGTACCTCCACCCTCTGTCACCAAAAAGGCACAAGTGGATCAAAGCCTATCACAGGAGTTTCAAATAGGTTATAAAGGAATATATGTGATGTATTTTGAGCAGAAACTTCACATACACACTTCAGGGACATGTAGAACTCATTTGACCCCTTGTAAAAAAGGGCATAGTAGGTCCCCTTTAAGACTTGAAAATGATTCTTTTTGGCTAACCTTCATGCACAGTGTATACAGCTGAATACCGACTAAGCATTAATATGTAAACATGGATGTTCATTTGAGTGACACAGTAATGAATGCCACATTTTTGCAGCTCAGTTTCAATAAACATCTTTTTTTGGGAAGAGGGACGTGTGCCTGCTGTTAGAGTATGTCTTGGATTCGAAACAACTAACATTGCATATTGAAGGTTTCTGAGCTACTGTAGTCTCCTAACATCTCTAAAAACTGACAGATGCTCAAATGCGACTGGACAGGTCTTTATTTATGCAGAGAAGTGTGGGAAAAGGAACAAAAAAATAAGTAGACAGATTACATTACAAATATAATTAAAATATACTGGTGAGGACTTTATAAAGATCACACTGTTGACAATCCCTTACACCTTAACCCACACTTAAACCTACCCAAACCACCTAGCCCTACCCAAATACCACCTCAAGAGCACCAGAAGTGTTCTGCATTACACTATAAAAACAGTACATTGTATTTATTTTTAATGCAAGTTCATGGTTAAATAATAATAATAAATATAGCTGCAAGCAGCAATTAAGGGGCCAAGCACTATTGGCCATAAGGTGGCGCTGCTCCAGACGTTTTTGAGTACTTTCAGGGCATGGGGTTGAAGATGCATACCATGTTTTGTAATGATATGTGAATGTGTTGGTAAAATATAGCATTTTTGGCCAAAAATCGAAATGGGCGACACCCAAAATGGCTGACCTGTGAAAATCAGACATCATTCGACTCGGCATGCTCTGCCGGATGTAATGAGACCAGTTTCATGAGTTTCGGACAAAAGGTTGAGACGTTATAAGCCAAAAAGCAAGTTTTTAGTATCTCCGGACCACTAGAGGGCAGTGCGCCGAAACTCCGCAATTAACCTTAGACCCTAGTTGTCATAACACACACCAAGTTTGGTGTGAATCGGTGAATGCGTTACAGAGATATCGCCTCAAGTCCATTTTCGCAAGTTCTACGTTAAATTATTTCGCAAGTTAAACGAAAACGGTTGGTCTAATCAACTTGAATTCCATAACTTTTGGTTGGCATGGTCTGTAGATCATGTGATTCAATTTTGGTAAAAATCGGAGACACGGCCTAGGACGAGTTCGATCAAATAGGTTTTTCGAAAAATTTAAAATAGCGCGAAAAAATTCATGACGGAAAATGACGTCATAGGGTGGGTTTGAATCGGACTGAGCCAAGGAATCAGAGGAAAAAAGAATTTTGATTGTAGCCCATTCGGTTCAAAAGTTATGATGATAAATGTATGTGAAAGTTTGGACAAGTGGTGGCGCTAGAGAGTTTGATTTTGAGACTTCATATTTGGCCTGATTAATGTTAATACTGGCCTCTATCATTGTGCCAGATGCATACCATGTTTTGTAATAATATGTGAATATGTTGGTAAAATATAGCATTTTTGGCCTAAAATCAAAATGGGCGACGCCCAAAATGGCTGACCTGTGAAAATCAGACATCATTTGACTCGACATGCTCTGCCGGATCTAATGAGACCAGTTTTATGAGTTTCGGACGAAAGGTTGAGATGTTATAAGCCAAAAAGCAAGTTTTTTATATCTCCGGACCACTAGGGGGCAGTGCGCCGAAACTCTGCCTGTAACCTCAGACCCTAGTTGTCATAACACACACCAAGTTTGGTGTGAATCGGTGAATGCGTTACGGAGATATCGTCTCAAGTCCATTTTCGCAAGTCCTTCGTTAAATTTGATCGCAAGTTAAACGAAAACGGTTGGTCAAATCAACTTGAATTCCATAACTTTTGGTTGGCATAGTCTGTAGATCATGTGATTCAATTTTGGTGAAAATCGGAGAAATGGCCTAGGACGAGTTCGATCAAATAGGTTTTTCGAAAAATTTAAAATAGCGCGAAAAAATTCATGACGGAAAATGACGTCATAGGGTGCATTTGAATCGGACTGAGCCAAGGAATCAGAGAAAAAAAGAAATTTGATTGTAGCCCATTCGGTTCAAAAGTTATGATGATAAACGTATGTGAAAGTTTGGACAAGTGGTGGCGCTAGAGAGTTTGATTTTGAGACTTCATGTTTGGTCTGATTAATGTAAATACTGTCCTCTATCATTGTGCCAAATTATACAACTTTCCCGCATACGCCTATATGGGCTGCCATTCAAATCCGGCGGAAGAAACGGAAGAAGAATAATAATAATAATAAATATAGCTGCAAGCAGCAATTAAGGGGCCAAGCACTATTGGCCATAAGGTGGCGCTGCTCCAGACGTTTTTGAGTACTTTCAGGGCATGGGGTTGAAGATGCATACCATGTTTTGTAATGATATGTGAATGTGTTGGTAAAATATAGCATTTTTGGCCAAAAATCGAAATGGGCGACGCCCAAAATGGTTGACCTGTGAAAATCAGACATCATTCGACTCGGCATGCTCTGCCGGATGTAATGAGACCAGTTTCATGAGTTTCGGACGAATGGTTGAGACGTTATAAGCCAAAAAGCAAGTTTTTAGTATCTCCGGACCACTAGGGGGCAGTGCGCCGAAACTCCGCAATTAACCTTGGACCCTAGTTGTCATAACACACACCAAGTTTGGTGTGAATCGGTGAATGCGTTACAGAGATATTGCCTCAAGTCCATTTTCGCAAGTTCTACGTTAAATTAGTTCGCAAGTTAAACGAAAACGGTTGGTCTAATCAACTTGAATTCCATAACTTTTGGTTGTCATGGTCTGTAGATCATGTGATTCAATTTTGGTAAAAATTGGAGACACGGCCTAGGACGAGTTCGAACAAATAGGTTTTTCGAAAAATGTAAAATAGCGCGAAAAAATTCATGACGGAAAATGACGTCATAGGGTGGGTTTGAATCGGACTGAGCCAAGGAATCAGAGGAAAAAAGAATTTTGATTGTAGCCCATTCGGTTCAAAAGTTATGATGATAAATGTATGTGAAAGTTTGGACAAGTGGTGGCGCTAGAGAGTTTGATTTTGAGACTTCATATTTGGCCTGATTAATGTTAATACTGGCCTCTATCATTGTGCCAGATGCATACCATGTTTTGTAATAATATGTGAATATGTTGGTAAAATATAGCATTTTTGGCCTAAAATCAAAATGGGCGACGCCCAAAATGGCTGACCTGTGAAAATCAGACATCATTTGACTCGACATGCTCTGCCGGATGTAATGAGACCAGTTTCATGAGTTTCAGACGAAAGGTTGAGATGTTATAAGCCAAAAAGCAAGTTTTTTATATCTCCGGACCACTAGGGGGCAGTGCGCCGAAACTCTGCCTGTAACCTCAGACCCTAGTTGTCATAACACACACCAAGTTTGGTGTGAATCGGTGAATGCGTTACGGAGATATCGTCTCAAGTCCATTTTCGCAAGTCCTTCGTTAAATTTGATCGCAAGTTAAACGAAAACGGTTGGTCAAATCAACTTGAATTCCATAACTTTTTGTTGGCATAGTCTGTAGATCATGTGATTTAATTTTGGTGAAAATCGGAGAAATGGCCTAGGACGAGTTCGATCAAATAGGTTTTTCGAAAAATTTAAAATAGCGCGAAAAAATTCATGACGGAAAATGACGTCATAGGGTGCATTTGAATCGGACTGAGCCAAGGAATCAGAGAAAAAAAGAAATTTGATTGTAGCCCATTCGGTTCAAAAGTTATGATGATAAACGTATGTGAAAGTTTGGACAAGTGGTGGCGCTAGAGAGTTTGATTTTGAGACTTCATGTTTAGTCTGATTAATGTTAATACTGTCCTCTATCATTGTGCCAAATTATACAACTTTCCCGCATACGCCTATATGGGCTGCCATTCAAATCCGGCGGAAGAAACGGAAGAAGAATAATAATAAATATAGCTGCAAGCAGCAATTAAGGGGCCAAGCACTATTGGCCATAAGGTGGCGCTGCTCCAGGCGTTTTGGAGTAATTTCAGGGCTTGGGGTTGAAGATGCATACCATGTTTTGTAATGATATGTGAATGTGTTGGTAAAATATAGCATTTTTGGCCAAAAATCGAAATGGGCGACGCCCAAAATGGCTGACCTGTGAAAATCAGACATCATTCGACTCGGCATGCTCTGCCGGATGTAATGAGACCAGTTTCATGAGTTTTGGACGAAAGGTTGAGACGTTATAAGCCAAAAAGCAAGTTTTTAGTATCTCCGGACCACTAGGGGGCAGTGCGCCGAAACTCCGCAATTAACCTTAGACCCTAGTTGTCATAACACACACCAAGTTTGGTGTGAATCGGTGAATGCGTTACGGAGATATCGCCTCAAGTCCATTTTCGCAAGTTCTTTGTTAAATTAGTTCACAAGTTAAACAAAAACGGTTGGTCTAATCAACTTGAATTCCATAACTTTTGGTTGGCATGGTCTGTAGATCATGTGATTCAATTTTGGTGAAAATCGGAGAAACGGCCTAGGACGAGTTCGATCAACTAGGTTTTTCGAATAATTTTAAATAGCGTGACAAAATTCATGACGGAAAATGACGTCATAGGGTGCGTTTGAATCGGACTGAGCCAAGGAATCAGGGGAAAAAAGAATTTTGATTGTAGCCCATTTGGTTCAAAAGTTATCATGATAAACATACGTGAAAGTTTGGACAAGTGGTGGCGCTAGAGAGTTTGATTTTTAGACTTCATATTTGGTATGATTATTGTTAATACTGTCCTCTATTAATCTGCCACATGCATACCATGTTTTGTAATAATATGTGAATATGTTGGTAAAATATAGCATTTTTGGCCAAAAATCAAAATGGGCGACGCCCAAAATGGCTGACCTGTGAAAATCAGACATCATTCGACTCGACATGCTCTGCCGGATGTAATGAGACCAGTTTTATGAGTTTCGGACGAAAGGTTGAGATGTTATAAGCCAAAAAGCAAGTTTTTTATATCTCCGGACCACTAGGGGGCAGTGCGCCGAAACTCTGCCTGTAACCTCAGACCCTAGTTGTCATAACACACACCAAGTTTGGTGTGAATCGGTGAATGCGTTACGGAGATATCGTCTCAAGTCCATTTTCGCAAGTCCTTCGTTAAATTTGATCACAAGTTGAACGAAAACGGTTGGTCAAATCAACTTGAATTCCATAACTTTTGGTTGGCATGGTCTGTAGATCATGTGATTCAATTTTGGTGAAAATCGGAGAAACGGCCTAGGACGAGTTCGATCAAATAGGTTTTTCGAAGAATTTAAAATAGCGCGAAAAAATTCATAACGGAAAATGACGTCATAGGTTGCATTTGAATCGGACTGAGCCAAGGAATCAGAGGAAAAAAGAATTTTGATTGTAGCCCATTCGGTTCAAAAGTTATGATGATAAACGTATGTGAAAGTTTGGACAAGTGGTGGCGCTAGAGAGTTTGATTTTGAGACTTCATGTTTGGTCTGATTAATGTTAATACTGGCCTCTATCATTGTGCCAAATTATACAACTTTCCCGCATACGCCTATATGGGCTGCCATTCAAATCCGGCGGAAGAAACGGAAGAAGAAGAAGAAGAAGAAGAAGAATAATAATAATAATAATAAATATAGCTGCAAGCAGCAATTAAGGGGCCAAGCACTTTTGGCCATAAGGTGGCGCTGCTCCAGACGTTTTTGAGTACTTTCAGGGCATGGGGTTGAAGATGTATACCATGTTTTGTAATGATATGTGAATGTGTTGGTAAAATATAGCATTTTTGGCCAAAATTCGAAATGGGCGACGCCCAAAATGGCTGACCTGTGAAAATCAGACATCATTCGACTCGGCATGCTCTGCCGGATGTAATGAGACCAGTTTCATGAGTTTCGGACGAAAGGTTGAGACGTTATAAGCCAAAAAGCAAGTTTTTAGTATCTCCGGACCACTAGAGGGCAGTGCGCCGAAACTCCGCAATTAACCTTAGACTATAGTTGTCATAACACACACCAAGTTTGGTGTGAATCGGTGAATGCGTTAGGGAGATATCGCCTCAAGTCCATTTTCGCAAGTTCTACGTTAAATTAGTTCGTAAGTTAAACGAAAACGGTTGGTCTAATCAACTTGAATTCCATAACTTTTGGTTGGCATGGTCTGTAGATCATGTGATTCAATTTTGGTGAAAATCGGAGACACGGCCTAGGACGAGTTCGATCAAATAGGTTTTTCGAAAAATTTAAAATAGCGCGAAAAAAGTCATGACGGAAAATAACGTCATAGGGTGCGTTTGAATCGGACTGAGCCAAGGAATCAGAGGAAAAAAGAATTTTTATTGTAGCCCATTCGGTTCAAAAGTTATGATGATAAACATACGTGAAAGTTTGGACAAGTGGTGGCGCTAGAGAGTTTGATTTTGAGACTTCATAATTGGCCTGATTAATGTTAATACTGGCCTCTATCATTGTGCCAAATTATACAACTTTCCCGCATACGCCTATATGGGCTGCCATTCAAATCCGGCGGAAGAAACGGAAGAAGAAGAAGAAGAAGAAGAAGAATAATAATAATAAATATAGCTGCAAGCAGCAATTAAGGGGCCAAGCACTATTGGCCATAAGGTGGCGCTGCTCCAGACGTTTTTGAGTACTTTCAGGGCATGGGGTTGAAGATGCATACCATGTTTTGTAATGATATGTGAATGTGTTGGTAAAATATAGCATTTTTGGCCAAAAATCGAAATGGGCGACGCCCAAAATGGCTGACCTGTGAAAATCAGACATCATTCGACTCTGCATGCTCTGCCGGATGTAATGAGACCAGTTTCATGAGTTTCGGACGAAAGGTTGAGACGTTATAAGCCAAAAAGCAAGTTTTTTGTATCTCCGGACCACTAGGGGGCAGTGCGCCGAAACTCAGCAATTAACCTTAGACCCTAGTTGTCATGACACACACCAACTTTGGTGTGAATCGGTGAATGCATTACAGAGATATCGCCTCAAGTCCATTTTTGCAAGTTCTACGTTAAATTAGTTCGCAAGTTAAACAAAAACGGTTGGTCTAATCAACTTGAATTCCATAACTTTTGGTTGGCATGGTCTGTAGATCATGTGATTCAATTTTGGTGAAAATCGGAGACACGGCCTAGGACGAGTTCGATCAAATAGGTTTTTCGAAAAATTTAATATAGTGCGAAAAATTTCATGACGGAAAATGACGTCATAGGGTGGGTTTGAATCGGACTGAGCTAAGGAATCAGAGGAAAAAAGAATTTTGAATGTAGCCCATTCGGTTCAAAAGTTATCATGATAAACATACATGAACGTTTGTACAAGTGGTGGCGCTAGAGAGTTTGATTTTGAGACTTCATATTTGGTTTGATTATTGTTAATACTGTCCTCTATCATTGTGCCAGATGCTTACCATGTTTTGTAATGATATGTGAATATGTTGGTAAAATATAGCATTTTTGGGCAAAAATCGAAATGGGCGACGCCCAAAATGGCTGACCTGTGAAAATCAGACATCATTCGACTCGGCATGCTCTGCCGGATGTAATGAGACCAGTTTCATGAGTTTCGGACGAAAGGTTGAGACGTTATAAGCCAAAAAGCAAGTTTTAAGTATCTCCGGACCACTAGGGGGCAGTGCGCCGAAACTCTGCATTTAACCTTAGACCCTAGTTGTCATAACACACACCAAGTTTGGTGTGAATCGGTGAATGCGTTACAGAGATATCGCCTCGAGTCCATTTTCACAAGTTCTACGTTAAATTAGTTCGTAAATTAAACGAAAACAGTTGGTCTAATCAACTTGAATTCCATAACTTTTGGTTGGCATGGTCTGTACATCATGTGATTCAATTTTGGTGAAAATCGGAGACACGGCCTAGGACGAGTTCGATCAAATAGGTTTTTCGAAAAATTTAAAATAGCGCGAAAAAATTCATGACGGAAAATGACGTCATAGGGTGGGTTTGAATCGGACTGAGCCAAGGAATCAGAGGAAAAAAGAATTTTGATTGTAGCCCATTCGGTTCAAAAGTTATGATGATAAACATACGTGAAAGTTTGGACAAGTGGTGGCGCTAGAGAGTTTGATTTTGAGACTTCATAATTGGCCTGATTAATGTTAATACTGGCCTCTATCATTGTGCCAAATTATACAACTTTCCCGCATACGCCTATATGGGCTGCCATTCAAATCCGGCGGAAGAAACGGAAGAAGAAGAAGAAGAAGAAGAAGAATAATAATAATAAATATAGCCGCAAGCGGCGATTAACGGGGTTCGAGCATTTGGCAACCTAATAGCCATTTAGGCAATTTAGATGTAGGACAACCCAACATTTAAGGCTGACCCAAAAGAAATCCATGATGTAATGTAATAAATGGAAAAAATATAAAGCCTACATGAATGAAGTGGTAACCTGGGACTAAATCAGCTTTTAAATGCAATAACAGAGTTTATGCCATGTCAAGATGTGATTCAGAATGATCTTTAATGGAAATTTAGTGACTTTAAACCAACATTATGAGGTGTTGAGCTGTCATCTAGTGGTTTATATTAGTAATGCATGTTTATATCCTTTGTGGAAGCATATGAACACACTCTGCTCTTTAGATAAATATATCAAGCTCATTTATGCACAAAAGTTCAATTGTTTTTCATAATTACTGATTTAGACAGTGCAGACATTTGTACAACATTGATTTTGTTCAATTTGAGCAAAAAAGCATGGACGAGTTCATAAAAGTATTGTTTGAAATAATGGTGAATAATAAATGGATGGTCTGAGTTACAGCAGTGGATTTCATGCCAAAGTGATCAGAATGTGCAGGCCTGTCATATAATATCTCAGATCAAGTATATTTGTGAAAAGCTGTCTACAATAAACACATATTATACAAATTATGGTCAAATAGCAATGGAAATGAGTGTTTTTGAGACCTTTTCTACTGTTATAGCGCCACCTTTTGACCTATCTTCACAAAATTTTGCATGCTTGTTAAGAATCACATCTCAGATGTGCATACCTGATTTCACGAAGTTTTCAGTTTTCCTTATGCATTTACATGCATTTAGGTCAATATAAGACACACCCCTTTTGTAAATGAGCCATTTATAGCTCCCAAAAGAGGAAAGTTCAACTCATTTCAATAACTATTGATCTGCTCAGTTCAGAGATTCATACAACACTGGTTTCGTGGTGATTGAGCGAAAAACCAGGGACTAGTTCGCAAAAGTAGTTTTTTCATATATTAATTAATATTTAATGAACAGATTGAGTGACATCAGTGGTTTTAGTGTCAGACTGTTCGGTATGAGCAGCCCTATCATATGATATGTATCTTGTGTGGCTGTGCAAAACTTTGTGTAATAACCAATCAATTACACCCTCAAAAAACACAAAATCGCCCCCTAGTGGCGGATTTCTTTCAAAATTCTTACAGACCTCTAGGACCATGAGTCGAACATGCCCACCGAGTTTCGTTCCGATCACTCATCGTTAACCTAGTGTAATGGCTGTTTAATCTTAATTGGCTAATGGCGGCCATGTTTTTTGAGATATGCCAATGTCCTTATAGTATGTCATGACACGTTAGACAAAGACACTGCATGCCAAATTTCAAGCTGATTGGACTAATGGTTGTGAGGTTAGAGTATTTTTTATGTTTTCGAAGCTTTATAGCGCCACCATGAGGCCAAAGTTTGCAGGTTTTGCACTGTGACCTCAAATTGACCTTATACATGTGTGTACCAAGTTTGATGAAGATATCTCAATCCGTTCAAAAGTTACAGCTACAATTAGCTTTTAGCTTACATTAGCATGTTACATTTTTGCGTACAGTTTCGCGTGAAATCAACATTTCAACTTTCTTTCAATAACTTTTGCTATTCAGTGTCTAGAGAACATTTCTACACTGGTTTGGTTCAGATTGGGCAAAAACCCTAGGACGAGTTCGCAAAAGTAGGTTTCGGACAAATCGCGATGTAGCGGAAAAACGGTGCGTCGTAGAGAAATTCTGGGTGACTCCACTTTTGTTCGGGCTGACCCAAGGATTCCAAATATGTAAAGTTTTTGAGCCTACAACAAACGGTTTAGAAATGGCGGCCAAATTACTAAATTTTTTTTGTTTTTAGCGCTGTAGCGCCACCTATGGCCCGATTTTGACGAGCCTTTGGATCTGAGTAGCGGTGAGGAGTACTACCATCTGACCAAGTTTGAAGCCTATAGGCCTTACGGTTTGGCCTGGGCAATAGTGATTATGGCAGAAGTAAAATAATAATAATAATAAAAATCCTTACAAAAACAATAGGGTTTCAGCGCTTCGCGCTCGAACCCCTAATAATAATAATAAGAACACTAACGAAAGCAATAGGTGCCTACGCACCTACGGTGCTTGGCCCCTAATAATAATAATAAGAACACTAACGAAAGCAATAGGTGCCTACGCACCTACGGTGCTTGGCCCCTAATAATAATAATAATAAGAACACTAACGAAAGCAATAGGTGCCTACGCACCTACGGTGCTTGGCCCCTAATAATAATAAGAACACTAACGAAAGCAATAGGTGCCTACGCACCTACGGTGCTTGGCCCCTAATAAGAACACTAACGAAAGCAATAGGTGCCTACGCACCTACGGTGCTTGGCCCCTAATAATAATTCCTTACATTTATATAGCGCTTTTCTGGGCACTCAAAGCGCTTTACACACAATGGGGGGGGGGGGGGGGGTCTCCTCATCCAACAACAGTGTGCAGCATCCACCTGGATGACGCGACGGAAGTCATTTTGCGCCAGACCGCACACCACACACCAGCTGATTGGTGGAGAGGAGGCAGAGATGAAGCCAATTGGAATATGGGGATGGTTAGGAGGTCATGATGGCCAGAGGCCAGTGGGCAGATTTGGTCAGGATGCCGGGGTTAAACCCCTACTCTTTTCGAAGGACATCCTGGGAGTTTTAACGACCACAGAGAGTCGGGACCTCGGTTTAACGTCTCATCCGAAAGAAGGTTAAAGCCACCTACCTGTAATATAAAGTGAGACACATCTAATTGGTCATCTAAAAGAAAGTCTTGGGATCTCGACTAGTTTGATCTTACGATCTCTGATCACTTCTCTAGTCTAGTACAAGCTGATTACAAACATATAAATGAACTATAAATCACACTTTGCTCAGTCATGCTGTGAGCAGCATGTTTTGGACTACACGCCATTGCTAGGAAAGATCAGATGGAGCCATCTGGGCTGAGCAGAGGTTTCTAGTCAAATTGTCAAAATAAAACAATCTCTTATGCAATGTCATGAAGCCATTGAAAACAAGACCTTGGTTTCCACAGGAGGAGGCTGAGTCTCCACAAAAGGGAAAATCCATAGCCAGAAGGAAACATGAATCCATTCAAGCAAACGCCTGGATAAGCAAGAAATTATTTTCCACAACTCTCCTAAGCCCCGTGTTTTTTTGCTGGAGGAAGATGTTGTGGCTGGAGTTCTGGAAAGCGGAACATGCCAAAAATGTTGCTGTACACAAAACTGGAGATCATCCCAAAAGTAAAGGGAATGACTTCTGCATTCATACACTAAGTGAGATGTTTTTTTAAAGAGCCCCTAAAATGTGTTTTTGAAAATGATCTTCCATGCAGTGTGTGACACAGCTCTAAGTGAAGTGAAATATCCAGCTGAGCCTTAAATGTGAAAGTGCAAAATGTGTTAAAAACTATTGATTCATCTATAAAAGAGTTGACTCAGAGGGGTTCAAATTAATCGTCAGACTAATGAATCTTTAGCCTTGTCGGCATGGCAGCGATACACAACTCAAGCCTCGCCCATTTCCCACAGACCCAGGAAAATTGAACCCCCCACCCACAAACACTGTAGTAAAACAAAAAGAAGATAAACATTGTAGCACAGGGGTGTCCAAACTCGGTCCTGGAGGGCCGGTGTCCTGAAGAGTTAAGCTCGAACCCTAATCAAACACACCTGAACCAGCTTAAGCCCTTACTAGATATGCTAGAACATTCCTTGCAGGTGTGTTGAAGCAAGTTGGAGCTAAACTATGCAGGACACCGGCCCTCCAGGACCGAGTTTGAACACCCCTGCTGTAGCAGATCCCGGTTACATCATGTCGCAAAGATGCTGTCCTCTGAAGTGT
This sequence comes from Danio rerio, assembly GCF_052040795.2. Taxonomy (NCBI): domain Eukaryota; kingdom Metazoa; phylum Chordata; class Actinopteri; order Cypriniformes; family Danionidae; genus Danio; species Danio rerio. The sequence continues at coordinate 3,153,315 of NC_141043.1, forward strand.
GAGGGAAAGTTAATGTTTTCCCTACCCAAAGATGAGACTGACTGTACGAATTAGCTAAACCAGTGGTCACCAAACTTGTTCCTGGAGGGCCGGTGTCCTGCAGATTTTAGCTCCAACCCTAATCAAACACACCTGAACAAGCTAATCAAGATCTTACTACTTGAAACACCCAGGCAGGTGTGTTGAGACAAGTTGGAGCTAAACCCTGCAGGGACACCGGCCCTCCAGGACCGAGATTGGTGACCCCTGAGCTAAACTGACAAAACATAAAATTCTTAAGTTTCCTCGTGAGATCAGGCTGGACATGCAATTTAATCTGAACTGGATCAGTCAGTTTGCTTTCCCCAAAACCATAGGAAGCCTAGAAAAGTCATGTAGTGTAGACACTGTGTTAGGGTTTGTATTAAAATGTAGGAATGTTTGGATTAAGGTTAAAATAATTATAGGAGCTTTTATTATGCCACAGTCCACCACTTCCGGTTCTGCTCCTCGTGATCACGTGGAGAACAAGCAGTGCTGGGTTATCTGACAAAATACATTTTAGGCTTGTTAATGCTGCTCTATTCAGTCAAATAAAACACAAAATATTAAAGCCTCGCTGCTGTTTCCCTGTTTTCGATAAAAAACAAACTGGCTATCAAGGGTGTGTGGTCATTATGGCTACACAGGACATGGTCTGTATCACTAGCCTGCTGAAAAATCCAGCTTGGCTGGTTTTAGCTGGTCGACCAGGCTGGTTTTAGAGGGGTTTTGGCCACTTCCAGGCTGGTTTCCAGCCATTTCCAGCCTGGTCCTAGCTGGTCAGGCTGGGAGATGACCAGCTAAAACCAGCTTGACCAGCCTAGCCAAGCTGGGAGTCCAGCCAAAACCAGCTATATCCAGCTTAAACCAGGCTGGTTAAGCTGGTTTTAGCTGGATTTGGCTGGTAATTTTCCAGCCTGACTAGCTAAGACCAGGCTGGAAATGGCTGGTAAACAGCTCGGAAATGGCCAAAAACCCTCTAAAACCAGAGCCTAGGCTGGTTTAAGCTGGATTTTTTCAGCAGGGTAGGTAAAATAGCTTATTTCTCTAGATTGGAACATTCCTAGCACAATTTAAGTTTATTCAAGAAAATATATAACACTGTTCTAGTGTTTTTTGGATTGTTTAATGAAAACAAAATCAGATTTTTCGCCTTTATGCAGCAATAGAAAACTTTTCACTGAAAACATTATTATTCTCCATGCTTTGCTGACTCAAAGAGATGACTTCATCCATAGCCAGAAGACTTCAAAAGCTCTGCGCTCAGTTCTTCTTGGCAGGAAGGGCAATGACTGGGCATAGCGGTATTAGGTTACTATGAGATCATCCAGGCCAACGCTGCATGTCTAGAAAGCAGGTGGGTGGCTAGAGTCAGCAAAGCTAACACACCTGGCCAGATTCTGAGTTATGGTATATTCCCATGTCAAAAAGTAAATTAAAAGCGTCTTGATGTGAGGTGGCTGGGATCTTTTTGGGGGCTTTCAGCTGTGAGTGTGCACATTTCACAGGTGTTTACCCGCACACTGACTGGAAAGAGGACAAACAGAAGTGTGTCTTGCTGTGTCTAAACCTCTCTTCACTTCATCCACTCAAGATGTTTGGATTACATATATATAAAAAAATTGGGATTGCTGACTCTCTTTATTACCCCGATACTCTGCATTCACTGATGTGGTCACAGTGAACCACATTGGTCCATCTGGGAACCAAGGCTGACACAGAGAGACTGCTGGCTTCAGGGAGAGAAGTTAGCAGGTGGCTCAGTGATGTGGGGATCTGGAGTCCATCATGAAACTATTATGAGTGGCAGATTAATCATCTCTCCCCACCTCCCTTTTCTACTTACCACAAATGTATAGTCTAATTCTGCCTTCCAACAGGTTTCACAAAAGCATTAGAAACCATGCCAGCGAGGAAACTGTTCATTTATCAGCGTGCCTGAAGTAATAAGACCAACAATAGACCAATAATAGATCAGCATGAAACAAAGTGGTAGCTCGTTCAAATCATGGTTTAGCAGGCTCTTAGAAAAGTTGCACAGTCAACACCAAAGTAAACAGTGGAAAATGGATGTAGACTTTTGTGGCCGGATCTCTGAATCTCACAAACTTTTGTAAAAGGAGTAAAGGTTAAAGGTTCGAAAGCTCCAAGAATTGATCTATTGACTATCATTATTGTTTTCTTTTTTATCCAATTGACTTAACTTAGGGGTTTCCCCTGTAATAATTGTATAATTTACTATGAATCAAAACATCATTACAGGTTTTTGAAAATGACCTTCCATGTAGTGTGCAACACAACTCTAAGTGAGGTGAAATATCCAGCTGAGGCTTAAATCTGAAAGTGGACAGACTTTAAACCTATTGATTCATTTATAAAAGAGTCGACTCATAGTGCTTCAAATTAAGCTGGGGTCACACTAGAGTTTGATAATGTGAAATTCTGTCGTACGGCACTGCGAAAAGGGGCGGGAATAAACAAGATTATTAGGCAATAAAACAGCGAGGGATTGCTCCATGTTTTAAATTTCTGTCCAGAGAGGTCATGTTTTGATCCTTGGTTGGGCTCATGCAGTCAAGTGATGCGATTTCGCAGGTCAGAGTTCACCAAGCTTAAACTTTGCACCGCAGCAACCTGCGAAATTTAACGCATGACCCTGCATTTCCGGTCTGACGCATTCGCGTGCGTATGAATAGAATTCTATGGGAGGAAAAGCCCAGCGTGACCGCAACTTTAATCGTCTTGATAATGAGTGTTTAGCCGTTTCGGCATGACGTCCCGCCTAATAGTTGCACAAATCCGCAATAGTATGTGGATGCAGCCTTTATGATGCAAGCTGAGACTGCATCACTCAGCGATGCAACGTCAGACACAATGCACTCAAATGGAGCTAGTGACGTCACTGTGACGGGTAGGGTTAGGTGAGCCCATTAAAAAGCATTGGATGCAGCCCAGATTGCACTGCACCAAGTCTGCAGCCAGACCCCTCTCCAAATCAGGGAAAATTGAAACCAAGTCGTGAAGACGCTGTGCTCAGCTGGATATTATTGAAAGCGTGAAGGGAAAGTTGGTGTTTTTTCTCTACCCAAAGATGAAACTGTGAAGAAACAGTGATTGAGGTTTATTTTTGAAAAAATACCTCAGCATTTTCAACCCAGCCTTGTGCTGTGTTCTCTGGAATCTACACACTTACAACGGGGGATTCGTCAGCCGTTTGTTAAAGGAAGGATCAGAAAAGACTATTGATATGTGGGACTTTGTCAGAGCTCGACAGGAACTTTACAGCTTTTTCTTCTTCCATTTCACAAGTGTAAGTAACTTAAGTGCGATTTCAATGGTTGCCTCCCCTTTTTGTCTAGCTTGCAAATTATGTATTTAATTGTGTTTTGTTACTTGTTCTGTAACTGCTAATACTGTACCTGGTTAACTCTTTATGCTCTCATATCGCATCTAATGCTACATCGAAAATGCTACGCGTGCTGCTTTGTTCAGCTTTTGCTGCTGTGTGGATTAATACTGAATGTGCGTCATGGTTAAGAATAGAGCAATATGCAGGTGTTTAACTGCACTGTTTTAATGCACTCCTGCATTGAGCTCACACAAATACCTGCAAAATCTGGGAGACCAGGAGGGTTAGGTTCTGGGGGGAGGTGTCTGAATAGCACTGTTGAGAACCGGGTACTGTGTACTGTGGTGTTAGTATCTACAATGAAGCTTTCGAGCCGCCGCCGCGATCGGATTTTATAGCAATGTTGGCAACCCAGGGGTTTCACAGACTATACCAAAATGCTGAGGACCTGGGGGTGGGAAGACTCCTGGGAAAAACAGAAGTGTTGGCAGGTATGCTCACATATACACTATGCAGTCTGACTTCTTCAATATTTTTGATTTCACTCTGTCTCGCACTGAACTCTGTCGACTAATCGCAACAGACTGTCATCAGTCCAATTGCCGCAAATTAGCTTTGTGCTTAGGAGGGGTTTGGGAACAAATAAATCGCTGAACTACTCATATGGGAGTCGCTGGGATAATAAGGTAAAAATAAATGCATACTTTAAGACAATGACAGTGTTTTTTGACCTTGCATGCATACCAGCCTGTTGTAGGAGACCCTTAAAACCAAAATATGACCCTTTTATTGTATAATAGGGGCTCTTTAAAATAT
>NC_141043.1:3162500-3190000 GCF_052040795.2 Danio rerio
ATAATATGGAGCGAAAAAAAAAAAAACGCTGTGAAACATGACCTTCTTTGTATTTTTGTAGGAAACACAGTTTAGATCTGTTTAGGGTAACAGGCGTGTGAGTTATTGCTGTCGGTCTATCATTTAATGTGTCAGGAATATCGAAACAAATCCAACTTAACTCTGCTCCTTTAGCGACTCTCACAGAGCTTGATCCATGCTTGCATTTCTCCTCCTGTGTTTTTAATTTTGAGAAGGAAAAAAAATCCACCACCCTGTCCAAACTTTTAGGATGCCAGGCATTAGATTTGCACTACCCATATGCACAACGCTTTGGCTTGTTTTCCTCGCTCGAAAGCTTGACAGTGCTCCTGCACGTATCTACGGTTGCTAAGCCACGATTGGTGGGTGGCGGTTTTTGGGTGTGGCTCAGCGAAGGGTCAAATCTGTGGAGCTGAATGTGCCTAATAATCTTAAAGCTGCGGTCACATTAGAGTTTGAGCTTGCGATATTCTGTCGTACGGCGCTGCGAAAAGGGGCGGGATTAAACAAGATGATTAGACATCAAAAAAGCGAGCGATTGCTTCATGTTTTAAATTTCTGTCCTGTGAGGTCATGTTTTGATCCTCGATTGGTCTCATGCAGTCAAGTGATGCGGTTTCGCAGGTCAGAGTTCACCAAGCTTGAAGTTTGCACCTGCGAAACTTGACGCATGACCCTGTGTTTCCGGTCTGACGCATTAGCGTGCGTATGAATGGAAGTATATGGGAGGAAAAGCCCAGTGTGACCGCAGCTTAACGTGTTTCACACTGATGAATCTTAACTCCTGATATTCAGTTATTGCCTATTTTGTCTGTTAAGGTGGTTTGAAACATTTTGGATTGAATTAGATGTGTAGAAAAAAAGGTCAAGTCAACAATGTTATACTGACTAGGAAATGGCATTCTAAAATAAACCCTTGCATAAGTAACCCCGCCAGTCCTACGTCACCCAACCCGCTCCGAGCTGGTATCGAACCTTCTGCATGGGCGTCGGGTGGTCTACCAAGGAGGCTAAAGACCATGACCTCTAGCTTACACATACACAAAGCTGATGAACAAGAACTTCAACAGACGAACAAGCTTAAACAATCAGTTGCTTGTAATGTGGCACAATTAATTTCATTGTCAGTATGTGCATCAGTATTCATAAACTGAAAGGCTTAGCATCATGTTTGTCTGAAGTGTTTGGCTGTGTTTCAGCAGAGGAGATAATTGTTTTTATGCTTTCTGGTTTTTATTTAAAAAGCTTGTTGCTCTGCCTCCCCTATTAGTCACATGAGCCACATCACAGCTGAAGAATATCTTCTCTACACACACATCTCCAGCATTAGTCAGTCTGCATGCTAAATAGGATTTAATTTGTCTTCTTTCCATAATTTCTGGTAATTAGGCATGCTGGGACCAGAACAGGATTCAGTGTGGGAAAAAGAGCAGTTTACACCAAGGAATTACAGGTTTTCTGTCATAGGGACTAGCCACCAGGTCAGTCCACCAAGAATTATTATATCCTCTCCATTTTCCTGGTTGGCCTTCACACTGTTCATAGGAACTCTGAAGTAGAGATCTGCGCGGGACTAAATTTTGAATCCGCTCCCGCCCGCACCCGCCAGGTTTTAGCCCAAACCCAACCGCTCCCGCTTATATTAAGAATTTATTGTCCTGCTGCCCGACCCGCCCCGTTTTCTGCCCGCCGCGCCCGATCCCGCTAAAGAGCGAGGGAGAACAAAACCGAAAATCCCCCAGCTATGCAGTCCAGACAGCCAAGCTGTCTGTATAAACACACACACAAGCAGACACACAGGCGTTTGCTGTTATATCAACTCAAAGGCTTGTAATACCATGTATCAAATACCAATGTAATGCCAAAAGGTTTTATATAAAGGTATATAAATACTGAGTCGCGCCAGCTTCCGGGCCGCAGCGCACATTACTCTCGGGCCGATTCTGGCGTCGGCTCGCTTACGGCCACCGCATCTGGCCCGATTGATTCGGGCCGGAATCGGGCAGTGAGTCCACAAGCATCCGGTTTCCGGCAGCCGGAGCCAGACTGAGTGGTAAGTCTCTGGCAGGCGAGAATCTAGCCGGAACTGGCCCGAGTGTATTTTGCTATCTGGGAAAGCTCTCTCTCTCTTATTCGCGCGCGCGCGCACTAACAAACACACACAAGCACCAAGCACACACACAGGCAACGCTCGCTCTCGCTCTCGCTCTCTCTCTCTCACTCGCATAGCAATATCCGCTATATTGCTAGACAGCCCGCTCCCGTCCCAAATTAAACCCGTTACCGACCACTCCCGCGATTTATTCGGAAATTTATTCCCGCGCCGCAGAAATCTGGTCGGGTGCTGCGGCGCCCGCGGGACAGCCGCGGGAATGCAGACCTCTACTCTGAAGTGACATAAGCTGGTCGACAGCAACACCAAGCACTGCATTCAACAATAAGAGGAGGATGCTGTGATCGAAGCTGTATATTCATTGTGTGTTTTAGGTTAACGGCAGGATAGTGGTTAGCACTGTGGCCCCACAGAAAGAAGGTCGCAGGTTCAAGTCCCGGCTGGATCAGTTGGCATTTCTCTGTGCATGTTCTCCCCATGTTGGTTCATTTCTGTCCTCCAGTCCTGCGCAGTGCCGCTCTACAAACACATCGGGGAAAACTGCAAATACGAAATATGTTTCATGTACTCAAACAAGTGTTTATATGACGTAGCAAAATTTCAAAATTACATTTAAAATGTAGAGATTTATTAGTGGATGGCTGCTGAGCGCAACGAAATATAGGCTTGCCGATATTTTACACTTGCTCTTATGTGCTGAAACACTTATTTAAGATCACCGAATAACATGCAACATTGTTAAATTATTCTCTTAAATAAAGGGGAATTACCTAATAAGTGTCACATAGCTTAGGGGAAAAATATATATATATATAAATATATATGTTTTAGGTCTCTCCGGAGCATTTGGGTTGAATGTTTGAGGACGTCTATCAAAAGGATGATGTTATAAAATACATTTCATACGAGTTATTACCGGAGAATTTCTGTAGTTTTATATTATGGATGGGTGCGCTCCCTGGCTGGGTACCTCCATTACTATTCAATTCAATTCACCTTTATTTGTATAGCGCTTTTACAATGTAGATTGTGTCAAAGCAGCTTCACATAAAAGATCATAGTAAATTGGAACAGTGTAGTTGAGTTTTTTAGTGTTTAAGTTCAGTTCAGTGTAGTTTAATAACCACTACTGAGGGTCTAAACACTAAAGAGCAAATCCATCGATGCGTAGCTCTACCGATCCCAAACTATGTAAGCTAGTGGCAACAGCGGAGAGGGAAAAAAACTTTACAAATTGGCGAAAGTGAAGAAAAAAAGCCTTGAGAGAAACGAGACTCGATTGAGTCGAGACCACTCGATGTCAACAGTCGGTCGGTGAGTAAACAAATATAATGAATGAGAGTACAAAGGCCTGTGCGTATAGACATATACTGCTGTACAGTAACGTTTCATTTGTTTGTTTGGGTTGTTTTCATTTTAACCGTTTCCTAATGATGCAATGGTGTGCTTTATCTGCCTGATTCCTGCTTAAGTGCGCTGGTTATGTGCTGTTTGACTCAGGGAACGTTCTGGGGATTTGTGTGACGTGCTGCGAGCTACAAGCCTGACTGTGGAAAAGCGACATGATTTCGGCCTCATTACTCAACCTCCTGAACAATTGTCCCAGACCGGCCCGATAAAAGCACCGGCCCGCACTGGCCCGACAGTGAAAATGCGGCTAGTGTTTACAGTACTCTACTGTACTGAATCATATCGCTAAGTGATAACAAGTGCATAAGTCACACGTGACTCTTAGTGTGCAACATTTCATTGAGGTTGAGAAAAGAACACAGTGCTACAGACAGAGGTGACAGGTAAATGCTGCTAACATTGGCTTAATGTGTATGTGTTACAACACTTTAAAATACTGATGTTGTATTTCATATGGTATGTGTTTAACCACATGGGGCCTAACATAGCAACAGATCCAGCAACAGATTTAGGTCAATCCGCAAAACGTTTAGCATCATTTTGGCTTTTCGTCAAGGTGTTCTGTGTTTGTCTGTACTCAGCAGTGTTTGTTTACATGTTTGTGCATTTGTGCTGGCATACGGATCACACCATTTGGTAACACTTTCTATGAAGCTCATGCTCATAATCATTTATAGCTCTGTTTTTTATTCAATGATTCATTTTCTTTTAGGCTTAGTCCCTTTATTAATCAGGGGTCACCATAGCAGAATGAACCATCACTTATCCAGCATATGTTTGCCCTTCCAGCTGCAATCCAACACTAGGAAACACCCATACACTTTTGCATTCACACTCATACACCAGGGCCATTTTAGCTTACTCAGTTTATCTATAGCACACGTCTTTGGACTGTGGGGGAAACCTGAGCAACTGGAGGAAACCAATGCCAACACTGGGAGAACATGCAAACTCCATGCAGAAAGCCAACTGACCCAGCCAAGGCTCGAACCAGCAACCTACTTGCTGTGAGGCGAGAGTGCTACCCACTGCGGCACCATGCTGTCCATTGTTATCTTATAAATATATTTATTGTGAGTCGTAATACAGTTATTAACCTTTATAATTACATCATTGATGCCGTTAGGTGAAAACTTGACGTAATTTTCCACTTAACCTGACCAAAACAAAACTAGATATTATAGTTATAACTCTATACATAACTATATATTTTAGTGAACATAAAAAGATGCTAGGCAGAAATGGATTGTATTTGCTATACTATATTATCAATCATGAGCATGAGCTTCATAGAAAGTGTCACCCACTATTAAAGCCCAGTTTTGCCTATTCCATCTGGATGCAAACATTTCTCGAATTGATTTGTGTGGACATAAAACTTTAAGAATCTGCAAGTACATAAATAAAACATAATCATTGCCTTCTTGACATAGCCTTAGACCCTACTCTAAAGTAAGAAGTGGGTACATCAGCCTGTAGGTATCTATGAACACTTGATCATTTGAGTGCATAAGCCCCATATTGTAGGTGTGCTGAGTTACACCAGCTCAGTTTTGCTTGAGAAGAGCTTAACTAGCTAAACCAGCAATATACCCAACAGAAATCATGGAATGCATGTTGGGATGGGAGACGTTCCCAACACTGTCACTTTAAGCTCGTTTGAGCGTCCTCTTAAATTCCTGGTGTGTTTACAACCAATCCCAATGACCAGGAGAAGCCAAACTGGGCTCTAATTGGCCAACTTTGCTATCTCAGATAGGGTCTTACAGCTCCAGGGGGCACGATTTCCACTGGCAGAACAAGCTTTTAAAAGCATTTAGTGACTGCATGACTCACTGAAATGGCTCTTGAGTTTAGAGCTTTTGTGCTCACAGGATGTACAGAGCATACCTGACACTACAATACAGTCCTTTCATACATCTGCAGTTCTTCACCCTGAAACATTCTTCTTGTACTTTTTTTTTTTTTGTATGGGCACATGCCCAAACAGAATCTTTCTTTTTTTTTTTATTGCAGAATACTGAAAAAAAAAACCTCTAGGTAATACCACATGTGGTGCTGGTCCACAGCATGATGTTCTGGTATTCCATTGGGGCTTTTGAACCAGCTTACCCAGCAAGATTTTAATTTGGTCAATTCTTATATCACCCATTTTTAAACTACCATTTTCAGCAGTGTTGTTGTACTCAAGACCAGTCTTTGAAAGTCTGTTCAGTCCAAAATTAATTTTAGAAGGTCTTGGTATCATTATTGTTTAGAGTTTTTGGCCTTGTCTTTGTTTCAGACTAAAAGGATAAAACCATAACGCTAGGGACATCTATGCAGTATCTGATGTATTTGATAACATTGTTTATTGAATGTTTATTGTATATGTGAATGTGTATACATGTATTCATGTGTATATATGTGTATATAAACGATTGTGTATGTATACATATGCATGTATGTATATGTTGGCATATATGCGAGAGGAGATCATGTGATCCGGAAGTGTAGAAAAAGGAGCACCTGATTGTGATGAACATTGGCTGTTTCTCAATTCCAAGAACGCAGAGAACGGACTTGTGTTCTTGTGGAGACCGTTCTTGCCAGGTGTCCTCGGAAGAACGAACTCAGGAGACCGCGAGGGCGGAGAATGCGTCCTTTGAGAAATGGGATGCTGCGTTCTTCCTGATGGTCACGTGACCTTCACACGTTGTAAATAGTAAATTATTTAAACATTACAGCACTCATACAACGATTTATTGTTTCCCCCCTTATCAAAATATATACTTTGCATAAAAACATTATAAATATACTCTGCACAATATAAATAAAACAGATTTTAATACGAATTTCAGCAAACAAACAACCCTTAATGTGTTTATTCCTTTATTAAGATGTCCATGGTAATGTTTACTTTCACCGTTTCATTTAGGGAAACTCCTGAGGTAAATAAGTGATCTCTCTGAACTTTAATAATAAATCTAAATAAAATGCTGCGCTTCCCACCTCCAGTCGCAATGACTTCTGGGACTTCCAGAGCGAGTTCGGTGCTCAAGTCTGCATCAGTGCGTCCTCGATATCAAGATCACATCCGGGAAGTTTCATGCGTCCTCCGTACTTGCGGCCTTGAGTATTGGAACTGAACTTAGGCAGCTGATGATGACGTTGCACGAGAACACGAGGACGCAAGACCGCTGAAGAACGCATATTGAGAAACAGCCATTGTCTGATGAAGAGCCGGGTGGCTCGAAACGTTACACCAGTGGTCACCAAACTTGTTCCTGGAGGGCCGGTGTCCTGCAGATTTTAGCTCCAACCCTAATCAAACACACCTGAACAAGCTAATCAAGGTCTTACTAGGTATACTTGAAACAACCAGGCAGGTGTGTTGAGGCAAGTTGGAGCTAAACCCTGGAGGGACACCGGCCCTCCAGGACCAAGATTGGTGACCCCTGCGTTACACGCTCTGTGTCCGCCTTTTTAATTTAATAAATTTGTATTTTTGAAGCCTTGGTGTTGCCGCCTTTGATTTACATTTAACATTGTTTATTACCTATAATGTCACCATACATAAAAGAAATGCAAAAAAAGTCATCATAACTTGTTATATTTAAGCAATATCACATTAGCAAGAAAGTTGTTTACATGTTTATGTGATATTAATTTAATAGAGAAACAAGTGAAGATTAAGTTATGATTAACCCTCTAGGGTCTTAGGTGATTTTAGGACCCCTAAGATGTTTTGACATGCCCTGACATTTGTGCTAATTTCAGCTACTTATTACATAGTATTTTCCAACATGTATTTTTTGTATTCAGCTCAAACTGTGCCTCAATAATATGTGAGAAATGCTGATGAACATGATTGCGTTTTTGTTTTTATTTAGAAAAAAAAATACACTGAGTGGTTGGTAGGTTTTGGTGAAAAAACAAGGTCTAAAAAACACTGAATGAGCCTAAACAAGTTTTTTGAGTAACCAATCTTGTTGTAACAACGGGGAGTGACACATACAACTGAGGTAAGATCCAAATTGTAGGTTCATTCGTTGTCAGGCAAGCAATGGTCAATACAGGTGCAAACGGGTATGTGAAGGCAGTCCAGAATCGTAATCAGTAACAGGCGAAAGGTCAAAAGGCAGGCGGCAGACAAAGATGTTAACGAGGCTAAGGTCGGTACACAGGATAACAAGACTGGGAAACGCGTTGTAGTGCTACTGACAGTAAACAAGACTCGGCAAACTGAATGGGCGAGTTTGTGGCTTAAATAGTGTGTGCAACCAGTCCCTGACAATTCACAATTCTCAGGTGGTGCGAGTAATCAGTCTAGATAAGGAAGCATGTGTGAGTGTGACCGGAGTGCATGTATGAATATGTAGTCCAGAAATGGCAGAATTGTAGTCCATGAGTTATTGTTAGTGAAATCCAGAGATCTTATGAAAGAAGATCGCTGGTAATCGTGACACTTGTAGGCGAGAATGTTTGATCCACAATTATTTAAAATTATTTTGTTCTCTCATTCAAAGAAAACATTACAGATTTAAAATTTGTTAAATCTGTTTTGGGTCACCTCAGCTGTATGGGTGAGTGACAATGGTCATGAATAATTCACACTTGGAGAGACAAAAGACACTCCACCACTGGCTAATGTTCACCCATTAAGGGCATTGTAAAAAAATGTCCATCTGCAAAAGCTAGCCCAAACTAAATGCTTGTTTTATTACTTACTGTATGACCATGTAAACACTCTGGGTAAACAATATACAGTGTACAGCATAGAGTTGTACTCGGGCCATAAAAAATACTGATTATTTATAGTTTTATAAAGCATTAATCTAGTGAAAATATTTATGCATTGTGGTTGTAATGTAAATGACTTTGTGTCAATAAACATTTCTCACTGTGAATGTGGATCTTTCAGGTAGTTCTGAACAGTGCAGGTATAACTCATACCTTGATCTTGATGTTGTCTTGTTCTCAATCCCTCAAAACCTTGATCTTGTCTTGTTATCAATCCCTCAAAGTCTTGTGCTAACTTTAGTTGGTCTTGACTAAACATAGCATTTAAAAAATAGTGCCTCATTCTGGTTTGAAGAAAATTGCACACTTTAACTCCACTCACTGGACACTTCACTTAAAAAGTGGCACAAACCCTGCATCATTATGCAACACCATTTTCCCAGAATGTCACCGCAGGCATATTTCAATCCTACACACAGTCGAGGCCTAGAAAAATAACCAAAACCCAGCTCACACATTGTGATTTTTAATAATCCTTTATGATTGTAGGTTGTCAAACTCTACGAACACAATCCTCATGTCAGACGGCAAGATCTCAGTTGTCAAAATGTCAGAGTGTACTGCAATGAAGACGCGCCAAACATGGACACATACATGACTAATCCAGTAACCAGGGGTCTGAAATGATACCTCACAGCAAACATAAACAAACTGTAGCATTAAATGTTCTTCTTTGAAGGGAAATTTTGATCACAAAGGCTATTAATCGGCTGTCAGTCATCATGTTAACCAACAATCAAAGAAAACAGAATTAAGCAGAGGATAATAGGAATCTTTTAGCACCCCAGACAATTAAATTGTGGCTCAAATCACTATCAGTATGAGCTGTGCTTAAGGCTCAAACTCAAATCTTACCCCTCTGGAAGTTTCCTGAAATCCTGAAGAGCTTGATTATCTGGATTGTGTGTGTTTAATGAGGTCTGGATTAGGGTTAGGGAGCTCTGCAGGACTGTGCTGCCTTCAGCAATCCAGTTTGAGACTACTGAGTAACTTGAGTTACTGATGTAACCACAACCTTCTTACAAATGTACTGTTGCCTAGTTCTCTCACGGTAGAGTCATCTCAATGCATTGTGTCCTACATCTAGGCCCTTGAGTGGAGCAGGTGTTGGAAAGGTGGAGTTCACTCTCCGCCCTCCTTCTAGTTCTTTTGAATGTAAGTCATTGATTACATCACACACAAACATAACTAAACCAGATCTGAAGGAGGACTTGATAATTACAGACAGTTTTTGATCAAGGCTGACAGAAGGAAGATCTCCTGGATCAGGATTGGGCACCCCTGACCTAAACCCTCTAGCACTTGGGAAATACACTGTTGTGACGTGACAAACGCATAAATTCTGGAACATATATGTGCTGGAGTGGACATATGAATCAGACTCTTTCTGTCAAAATCAAGGGATCAAGGGTTTGTCCATGTAAGCTTCCCTGAAGTGGAACACACTTCAGAATGGCATTGGGGATTCCCCCAAGGGAACGAGTGAGGGGAAGTTTACAAGCGCATGTGTAAAAATGGAGTGGAATGCAACCTTTATCATCTTAGGTCAATAAAGTAAGGTCCCACAATTGGGAACACTCATCCCACACTGCTGGTCAAAGATGCTGTAATACCCTGATCCCGGGAAGGCAAGCCACACCAATAATGCTGATGCATGTCAGGCCTCAGACTTCCCATCACTGCTACTTCTGCAGAGTTTAGACAGCAAAATATTTTTGGCTGTTATTGTAGGGACTGTATCACATTATGCAATTGTGACTCCAACTAATTCTTGTTGCGGCGTTGGACAAGAAGGATGTAAGGCCACACACAGCTTTATGGAAAAGAAGCATTTAGGGCCACACACAGCTTCCTGACCAATCATTGTTGACTTTTTAACAATGTGTGTGGAAAAATGACTAGCAAATCTGTATGTTTTTTCATGACACATTCAGTAATCCAAGGTCTGAAATGATACCTCACAGCAAACATACACAATTGTAGCGTTAATTTTACTTATATATATATATATATATATATATATATATATATATATATATATATATATATATATATTTATATATATATATTTAATTAATTAATTAATTAATTTTTTCTAAGTGGTTTGAGGGCGCACGGTGGCTCAGTGGTTAGCTCTGTCATCTTACAACAGGGGTCACCAATCCTGGTCCAGGAGGGCAGGTGTCCCTGCAGGATTTAGCTCCAACTTACCTCAACACACCTGCCTGGATGTTTCAAGTATACCTAGTAAGACCTTGATTAGCTTGTTCAGGTGTGTTTGATTAGGGTTGGAGCTAAAATCTGCAGGACACCGGCCCTCCAGGAACAAGTTTGGTGACCACTGTCTTACAACAAGAATCAAGTCCCAGCTGCAGGGGCGCCACTAGGGGGAATTTAGTATGATTCTAAGGCCCCGCAACGTTTTGGGATACTACTAGCGGACCACCGACCACAACAACCGCCGCCTCTCCGCTCTTTCATTCGCTAAACCCATCTCCCCCCACTCTTCAGTTGTTTGAGATCCCCCTCCTCCTCTTCACTTTCATTCCATGACCACCGCATGTAGTGTATTGAGTGTGAGATGGGACTCATATATTAGGAATGTATTTTGTGTTGGCCACTCTTTGTATAACCATGAGTTACTTTTTGGTTTGTTTATAATAAGTTTCCTGTTTTCGTTACTGCAGAATAGTTTAGTAAAAAGAAAGAAAGAAGAAATTCCCGCATGTGTTTACAGTTTTTCCTTATTGCAAACACAACAGTAATCTGGTAGTGATTGCACTGCTTTGGTTTTTTAAGGGGTAATTATTGTGATTGCAACAGAGAAATACTGGGAAATGTTTGTAGACTGATGGCATTTCGTGCCATTCAGCCTTATAATCTTAAAATGTCATCAAAATCACCTGTTATGTCATCACTTTAGATATTATGCTAAAGAATCACTCAATTATTAGCTCTAAAGTGATGCTGGTGAATTAGTATCGGTTTCTGCTGTTCTGATGTCAGATGTGAAGGAATGGCGGAAGAATGTAGTTCCTCATGCAAAATGATTTTTAGACTCTCCATGTTTAATTTTCTTTTTTATGAATACGAATATGCTGTTGAACTGTTGTATAAATGCAATATCACTCGTAGCAGTGTAATATGGCTGTATATCTTCATTATATTATCTTATATACTTCATTATATTGCTCACATATCTTCTAAATGCAAAATTCGTTGCTATTTTGGAGCACACTACAACTTATAGATATTCTTAAAGGGCCATGAAACCCCCTCGTTTCAGCAGGGTGTTTTCACACCTCTACTTTGGAAAAAGTCAGAAAAGTGGGCGTGTCCAGCTCTGTTTAGGGGGGAGTGTCGGAGGAAGAAAAGAGGCTTGGTGTGGGAGTGTCTATTTGGGCGCGCTGAATTTCAGAGTCAAAACACACAACCACAGCGGACAATGTAACTGTGTTTATATGGTCATCTGTAGTCGAATTATTTGCCAAATTATTAAATGGTGGACTTTAACTGCAGTTTGGCTCTTTCATTCAGGGAATTCATTCATGTCCCTCCCGACAAACGTGATATTCGATTCGAGGAACTGCTCTAAGCGTGTATTTTTCATGCAGTGTTTGATACCGCACGGCGAATGAGAGAAAAAAAACCTCCGCATTTCCCGGAAACTTAGATGCACACGGCAGGTAGCGTCAGAAAGCCGCGTGTGTTATTCCAGTCACTAAATCCAACACAAGGTTATATTTTAATTGTTACTGTTAGTGCTAACTTGTTTACACTCGGTGCAATAGTTTGTTTGATACGAATAAAATACGAACTGAATAAACAAAGAGCACTGGTCGCTCACTTACCAAATCTGTAGAGACAGGACAATCCACAGCAACTAGAGCCGCGTCTTTATTTAGAGGAGACTACAAGCGAATCCGGATCTCAGCGTTTGCAGATGAGAACAGCTCTCAGGTAAACAATAATCCTCCTTAGACACGTAAGTTATTGTTGTCGCGCGTCGCGTACACTGTTAATCCACACGTGACTCCAGCTGAGCTCTCACAGAGAGAAAATGAAAACAAAACTTAACTGCAGCAAACTAAAAAAGCAACACTTCACGCTTGTTTTGCCAACACAACGTGGCGTCTCTGCCGTCTACACTCTGACAGTAATGAATATTAATGAAGTTGCACAATAGAGCGCGCTGATTGGTTTGAACCAAGCCTTACTCATGCATTAATGCAACACACTGTAAGACGTAATAAGACTCACTCTGGCTCAGACGCCCAGTCTGCACGCTGGAATACATGCTATTATGTCATGACCGTGACGCAGCTTCAAAAATTCGTTTCAAACCGGAAGTATGAATTTGCTTGAAATAACGCAAAAACAACCAATTTACACTTGTTATTGAAATATATGTGTCCTAATAGTGTTTTTAGCAGTGTGGGACACATATACGACTGTCAACAGCTCAAAAAATGTGTTTTGGTGTTTCGTGACCCTTTAAGACTGACATAGTGATTCTGACATCTAAAAAAACGTTATTAAATTCACTTGCACTTTAAGCTAGTAGCACCACTCTTTTTAGTTAGTCTATCTCCTGCTCCTCCAAGTTTCCCCCAGAGCTCCTCCACGCTCATTATTGCTCTTTTGTGGTAATGTGTTACACCTAATTCAAACCCTTCCTTATTCTCCATCTCAATACCTCTTGGACCCTGGACCTCTCCTCTCCAGCAGACTTGAGAGCCATCGGCAGGAGCATCATAAGGTTAATGACTTCACTCCTGACAGGCCTTTGTTGGCCGAGCACCAGCACAAATGTGGTGGTTAGGGGTTAACGCCGTGCACCCTGCTGTGGAAACAGTGCTTAATTCTGGGCAAGCAGCCACGCCGTCCTCTGCCTCTCACTCTGCATTCCCGAAGGAATCGCTCTAATACTATAACCTGTGTTTATAACGTTGATTATGTCTCCGAGAGCCTCCTGCTTGACTGCGGTAATATAATTACTATCACAATATGGGCATTAAATGATGCTTTCTTAACATCGCAATAATGCTGATTTGGCACATTTCTTTGGGGTGGAGGCTGTATATCATTTTATGTGATCAATAGCTGCACAGATTTATAAGCGAAGATTAGTATTGTGAATATCAATTAAGGAGAGGGATCGATTGCAGTCACGCAAACAACAACAACAAAAAAAAAGTTTGTTAATATATACACGGTCTTGAGAGGGTCTACAGGGAATTTACCAACGGAAGGATCTGCCTCTGAAAACACTGACTCTTGGGATTTGGAGAAGTGGTGGAAAAAAGAGATACTGTGTTATGTTTATGTAAAAAAATGAAATAAATTACAGGACAAGATCTTATTTGGTAATAATAAGCATTTCAAAAGTGATGACGGTCTGATTTTAGTCAATGACTTTCCGGTTATCTACCATGGTAGATTGTATTGTTTTATGCGTATTGTATTTTACTGTGCAATTCAAGAGTTCACACTTAGCTGATGATTTATAAAAGCTTGTTTGGCATGCTGTCCCGGGAGAGAGCCCCGAGCTCAAGGGATCCTCGAGCCCGGGGCTTCCTACCGTTGGCAGAGCGAGAGGGAAGCCTGAGCTCGGAGGATCTCAGAACTCCCCGACTGCGGTAGCTAAGGGAACAGAGGGTTTAGACAAATGCTTGATTGTTACACGTGTTGAATGTCTTCGGATGGTGGGAGGAAACCGGAGAATCCGGGGAAAACCCGCGCGGACACGGGGAGAACATACAAACTCCTCACAGAAACACCCACCGGCCGTAAGGGAACAGGGCCGGCAGTGTTCTTGCTGTGGGGCTCGCAGTGCTAACCACTGGGCCGCCCAATCAGAGGTAAAGGAGAATAGGGGAGGAGGGGGGGTTTCTTCCAAACAAAGATAAAATGAGCTGAAAACTGTGGTTATTTATAGTAGCTTAGGGCTCATGTGATTGGAAGATAGTGATTAGCAAATACGGAGCCCGGCCGTGATCATAAGCACGTGATCCTCTCGAAATTAGTTTATGAATAAACTTCACTTAAAGTTGGCAATTATAAGAATTATACTTTACTTTGGAAGCATTATGCATTTAATGATGCTATACTTTGAAAAAGGGGCGGCACAGTGGCATAGTGGGTAGCGCTATCGTTTCACAGTAAGAAAGTCACTGGTTCGAGCCTCGGCTGGGTCAGTTGACCTTATTCTCTCTGTGTTAACGTGGATTTCTTCCAGGTGCTCCGGTTTCCCTCACAAGTACAAAGACATTCACTATAGGTTAATTGAGTAAGCTAAATTGTTCAAAGTGTATGTGTGTATGTCCTGGTCCTCCAGGGGTACGTTTCCTGAAAAGCATTGTTAGCCAACTAAGGTCACAAGTTCAGTCGTTACAAACATAGTTTGTTGATTTGGCGTGTCCCAAATCCGTCGCTCCAACGAACATTCGCAGACTGCGTCGCAAACTTGTATGCTTGCAACTACAACTTTGGAGCTGTAGTAAGAAACATAGTTCCTGGTTGTGTTCTATTCCCAGTTATACTACCTATGTCCTATCCATTTAGAACATTCTAACATTTAAACTTGAAATCCTTTTTTAAAAAAGCATTAAAGTCATAAAAAAAGTATTTTTACAGTTCAGTTTTAGCGATCTCCATGATTACAAATGCAATGCCTTGGTAGTGCACTTTGAAAACACTGATGTCATTTTGAACACAGCCATGGCATATGTCGAAAACTATAGGTGACCTTTTATTTAAAAGCAGAATTTGTTACGTCTCCAAAGCTTGTGAAAATAAAAAATATATAGCACACGTTAATGCTTTTAATCTATAGTAGGGTATTTAGTAAGTATATGACATGGGCCTGTTGGTTAAAACATTTCTGCAGTGATTTGCTTGTATCAAATTATAAAAGTAGATGTTTAAAAAAATGTAAATAAACAAACAATATCCTACTTAATAATAATAATCATCATCATCCTCATTAATATTATTATTATTATTAAAGAATATTTGTAATTTCCTAATAAATAATAAATATTAAATGTCATTTCTTAATAAATCACCTCAATATTTAGTTATATGATTGATAAATAAGATTACAATACGTGTTAGCTTTTGTAGGTAATTTTATGTTTTAGAATAGAATGTGGAATATTCTTAATAACATTTGTAAAGGAAACCACTGGCTCTATATGTGCCATTTTTATATATTTAATTAACATAGAAAATGAGTGCATGTTTTTATCAAAACTAATATTGGATTTTTTTTTTAAAAATGCGTGTGCGTGTAAAACAATATTATTTGCACAAAGAAATTATGTAGTTCTTCTCTAAAGAAGTAGCTACCATCTTGTTTAGAGCATCATTATGGAAGTTTTATGTTATAACTAACGTTGTTCAAACAATGTATGTGCCTCAGAAAAACTACAGGTTTTGGGAAATACTCGTCACTACATCTCTATTTTGCCAAACAATGTATCATACTATGATAGTTCAGCCGCAAATTATGTTATTGTGAGGTTAACTCAGGTTGGGGGTTGAGCGTTGGGCTGATGACCCACCCTGTAAAAATTTGATGTTATGATAAACCAACATGGTGCCACTAAATATCAACTTCAATATAAACAGCCCTGAAAGTAAGTATACTTTAAAATTTGAAGTTCTCTTTGGAATATATGGGCTCATATGATGATGTTTTCAAAATAAAAGTCACAAAATCGACTGAACATAAAAGTACAAAATTATCAGTGAGAACATTATAATTGTAATAAAGGCGACAAAATGTGCAATGCTACATAGGAAATGTGAAAATCAATATGGACATTATACATATGCTGCTCTGAACAGAGGCAGACAAAAGGTGTGTGTTCACACTCATTGGATACATGCCTAGCTTTTTTTGTTCTATTAGCCTAATTAACAGATGGTGCGTTTGATGAGGTGAAGTGTAATTTGGGGAATAGGGGTTGTTTTGGGTAGTGAGGGAAAGGGCGTCATCTGTGCCACCACACACACACATATGGCTATCTTTATGGGCACTTCCCATTGACATAATGATGTTTCTAATACACAGACTGTATATTATCTCCATGTTCCCCTACCCTAACCCTCACAGGACACAATCTACGTTTTTACATTTTCAAAATACTTTATTATGTGCGAATGAGCAATTTTCCTCACATGTCCCCACAAGGTCAAATTTCACTGTGTATTAATCTTGTGCATATCCTTAGTGATAGTCGTTAGTGACATGACAGGTAAAGGGTTAAATTATGCATTTTATTGATTGATTGATTTTTGCATTATCTCAAAGTGAAGTGAAGTAATTTCGAGAGGATCACATGCTTATGATTGACCACGGCAGGTCCTGCATTAGCCAACACGATTCTCAAATCATTGGTTCATCGTTAATTTTCTTTTCAGCTTAGTCCCTTTATTAATCAGGGATTGCCACAGCGGAACGAACTGCCAACTTATCCAGCATGTTTTTTACTCAGTGGATCCCCTTCCAACTGCAACCGATCACTGGGAAACACCCATACACAATCATTCACACATAAACTTCGACCAATTTAGCACACCCAATTCACCTATAGCGCATGTCTTAGGACTTGTGGGGAAAAACGGATGCTAAATGACCCAGAACCAGCGACCTTCTTGCTGTGAGGTGACAGTGCTACCCACTGTGCCACCCATTATTCTTTAATCAGATTAATTTGAATTCGTACAGTATAAGTTGCCAGATTTCCTTATCTTAGCCATCTTCGACTTGAAGAATCCTCCAATCCGCCCCCTTTTCCTTAACTAAATACAGGGAGCTCAAGAAACCTACCTGAGCTGACTCCCCTCTCACCTGATGAAACGGAAGGGATCCCCGGGCTTGAGGGTCTTCCGAGCTCCCTCTTAGGACAGCATGCCAAACTCGCTCTTACTTATCAATCATCAGCTAAGTGAAACCTTGAAATCATTGTAAGTTGGCTGTTTTGCATACTATCTTTAGCTGGAAAATAAGTCCAGTGTGTGTAAGTATGAGCAATGGAACCTGCTTGAGTGTCTCATCAAACCTATGAATAATCCCTATGAGAGCCAAGACCAGTGGAATTGTTTTCAGTTTCAGACAGTCTGAATGTTAAGCAGTGGATCCACACACGCGGTGGTTTAATCTAGCATCCCCTACTAAGCATGACAGGGGAACAAGTCACACACTCCATGTCCTCATATGAGTCAGACTCACTAATGATTTACACACATTCTCTTTAAAACCGTCCGTACGATTCAGTCCTGGTAAGATATTTGATCCCTGGAGGCCGGTAGAGCCTCATAACTGTCTGACATCAGCTCAAAACTGATCAAAACTGTGAGTTTCACACCACACCCTGCTCTGTCATTTTACATGCTTAAAACTGGGCTGAAATTTGGGTAAGACATGAACAACCCAAATTTGGGTAAGACATGAACAAACTAAATTATTGGATCAATTGAAAGTGGGTCATTTTTTTTGTCTTCGATAATTTTAGGTTTAATTATAATAAACACCATGGCGTGGTGGTGCAGTAAGTAGCACTGTCGCCTCACAGCAAGAAGGTCTCTGGTTCGAGCCTCGGCTGGTTCAGTTGAAATTTCAGAGTGGAGTTTGCATGTTCTCCCCATGTTCGTGCACCATAGAGTGGAGGTATGTTCATTTGCAGTTTTGGTTTTCGCGAATAATAATAATAATAATAATTCCTTATATTTATATAGCGCTTTTCTGGGCACTCAAAGCGCTTTACACACAATGGGGGGAATCTCCTCATCCACCACTAGTGTACAGCATCCACCTGGATGACGCGACGGCAGCTATTTTGTGACAGACCGCACACCACACACCAGCTGATTGGCCAGTGGGCAGATTTGGCCAGGATGCCGGGGTTAAACCCCTACTCTTTTCGAAGGACATCCTGGGATTTTTAACGACCACAGAGAGTCGGGACCTCGGTTTAACGTCTCATCCGAAAGACGGCGCTCACTGAGCAGTATATCGTCCCCGTCACTATACTGGGGCATCAGGACCCACACAGACCACAGGTTGGGCGCCCCCTGCTGGCCTCACTAACACCACTTCCGGCAGCAACCCAGCTTTCCCATGTGGTCTCCCATCCAGGTACTGATCGGGCGCAGCCCTGCTTAGCTTCAGTGGGCGACCATGTGAGAGTTGCAAAGAGCTAGCTGCCGCCAGAGGCCGCTGTCTATGCTTTTTTAGATCTCAAATTTTTCTTGCAAGTGCCATTCACGCCTCCGGTTCTCCACTAGAGGCCACTGTCGACTGACTGACCGATTGACTGACACACCCTCCTCCTCCTCCTCTAAACCCAGCCAATAGTGTTTTTAAAAGCATCGATTGACATGCCCACCCACTTCCCTAAACCCAACCGACAGTGTTTTAAAAAGCAATCCAGAAAACGAAAAGCCCTTGCCTGATTTTTATTGTGTTTTCAGATTTGACCACCTCATATACTAGTTAATTTAGTTTTTTGGCTTATGTTTTTTTTTACCTGCCTTCTGGAACCATCCTACGGACTCAAACCCTGTTGTCATGATAAACTTCTCTCTGTCTCAAGCCCACCGACGTATATGGCGAGCTACTGGACAAACTGGAAACAGCGGGAAAGCTGTCCATACGGACGCAAGCGGTCAGCTGGTAGGTGCAAAAAGGATCGGCGTCATACCACCCCGTAGCAGTCATTTTTAAGAGAAATGCAGCCATACGTACTTCTGGCTTCATAATTTGCGATCTTCAGAAATGTATAAAGGGTAGAATGAGCCTATGTTGGATTTGTTGGTTGTGCAGCTTTTGCATTGAATGAGGCATCCTGCAAATTTCATTCACATCTCTGTTCGGCATCCTTTGACTGGTGAGCACTTCGCACTCTTAAACTGAAAGAGATCCAGCTCTTATTGTCAGGGGGTTGCTCTTATCTGATCCTCAGGGGAGACCCTCATGCAGGCTTCAGTCTTCAGATATCAAGATAGCAGATCCTCCGTGAGACTGAGCTGCTGAACATCAGATGTAGAGATAGAGCCATGAGTCTTCTCCAGTCCACTGCAGGTGTAAATGAGCATACAGGGCCACGACACATCAAGCCCATGACACAAAACCTGCCGCTGTGGTTTACTGTATCAACTATGTCTGGTTAGGATAAATGTGCTTAAACTAGCATGTGTATTTTTAACTTGAATGTTAGAAAATTTCACATCAGCAGCTATAAATGTATTTTTCTAATTCAGAAGGAGAAAGCAATTCACGGTAACACTTAACTTGTCTTGAATGTTTATAATCATGACATGACCAGTGGGGAAAAGAGTACTGGAAAATCGGTTGTAAATATTACTCAAAGTATGAGTAAAAAGTAGAGCTTTCAAAAGTACTCTAGTGTAGTGGGTATTATGCTGTAAAAAGCTGAAGCATTTACATGTAATTTGATTTTTGAGCAAACCTCCCTGCTCAAAAATCCAGCTTAAACCAGCCTAGGTTGGTTGGCTGGTTTTAGCTGGTCAACTAACCTATTGTTAGAGGGGTTTTGGCCACTTCCAGGCTGGTTTCCAGCCATTTCCAGCCTGGTTTTAGCTAGACAGGCTGGGAGATGACCAGCTAAAACCAGCTTGACCAGCCTAGCCAGGCTGGGAGCCCAGCCAAAACCAGCTATGTCCAGCTTAAACCAGGATGGTCAAGCTTGTTTTAGATGTTTTTAAATGGTCACTGACCAGCTAAGACCAGGCTGAAAACCAGCCTAGAAGTGGCCAAAACCCCTCTAAAACCAGGCTGGTCAACCAGCTAAAACCAGCCAACAATCCTAGGCTGGATTTTTCAGCAAGGCTCTCTGACAGAAATTAAAAATATGGAGCAATCACTCACTTTTTCTAATGTCTAATCATCTTGTTTATTCCCGCCACTTTTCACCGTACGACAGAATTTCGCAAGCTCAAACTCTAGTGTGACCGCAGCTTTAGACCTTGATTAGCTTGTTCAGGTGTGTTGGATTAAGGTTAGTGGTAAAATGTGCAGGACACCGACCCTCCAGGAACAGGTTTGGTGACCACTGCTTTACATAGTGAAATGAGGTAAATTACTGTAGCCTAAAAAAATAATCTCATGGTTTGTAACTTATTCTTACTGACAAAAATCTACAGCTGCCATTTTCCCCATTTTTGTTTTTTTTTTATGTACACAGAAGCAGTGCGATATAGCCCTGCTGAAAAATCCAGCTTAAACCAGCCTAGGCTAGTTGGCTGGTTTTAGGTGGTCGACCAGGCTGGTTTTAGAGGGGTTTTGGCCATTTCCAGGCTGGTTTCCAGCCATTTCCAGCCTGGTCTTAGCTGGTCAGGCTGGAAAATGACCAGCTAAATCCAGCTAAAATCAGCTTGACCAGCCTGGTTTAAGCTGGACATAGCTGGTTTTGGCTGGGCTCCCAGCCTGGCTAAACTGGTCAAGCTGGTTTTAGCTGGTCATCTCCCAGCCTGACCAGCTTAGAGCAGGCTGGAAATGGCTGGAAACCAGCCTGGAAATGGCCAAAACCCCTTTAAAACCAGCCTGGTCGACCAGCTAAAACCAGCCAACCAGCCTAGGCTGGTTTAAGCAGTTTTTTTCAGCAGGGAGATTAAATGGTCTGATCGTTTCCTTTGGCACTTGCTCATGCGCCTGAGCGTGTATCTTCATCTAGTGTTAGCGTGGCTTGTTTTCAGGTTGGACTGAGGAAAGAGAGCCCAGACCAGAGCCAGCGTGGCTTAAAAACTTCACTTTGACTTCATTAGACAAATCCGTCCACCAATACTAATAGCATTAAAGGCGGGGAGGTGAAAGCAGCGCTGATAAATGAAAGAGTAACTGATTAGATCATCTTTCTCTCTCTTTGGTCAAAACACACGGCCTCTCTCAGCGGCAGGGGCCCGGTGCACTCCAGCCGTGTGTTAATCAGGTTTGCTTCAGCGTAATCGTGTCAATGTCACTCTCAATAAGACAGAAGCAACAAGCAGCAAATAACTGCAGAGCTCAGGGAAGCCGCACCGCCGCCTGTGTCTTTAAAATGACCTAGTGAAAAATGTACGGCTCTTCCACTGCTGTTTCTCTTCTCTCTTGATGTCTCTCATTGTGCCGTTTTCAGCAATCTAACTGTAAAGATGATCTCGTGTGGGTGAGGTTCTTCAGTCAGGGCCTTCAGAAATGAGTTTGTTCACAGATTCAACGAAATGCTGAAACCGAGATTCATCAGATCAGACAGAACGTTCTGCAGTCTCGTACTGCCCAGTGTTGTTGAGCCGGTGTGAAGTTTAGACTGTTGTTACCTGATTAAAGGGTCAACAGTTCAGAGATGCTCTTCTTTTTCTTGAAGGTTTGATGTGTTGTGTGTTCGGGAATGTTCGTCTTTATCATCATCTTGTCCTTCATCATCATCTTCTTCAAGATTTGGTGTGTTGTATGTTCAGATGTTGTTCTTTTTCCTTCAAGATTTGGTGTGTTGTATGTTCACGTTGTTTTTTTCCCTTGAAGGTTCGGTGTGTTGTGTGTTCAGAAATGTTCTTCTGCTTCATCATCATCTTCTCCTTCATCTTCTTTAAGATTTGGGGCTCTATTTTGACGGTCCATGCGCAGAGCGCAAAACGCAGGGTGTAAACGCTTTCAGGGCGTGTCAGGGCGCGTTTTTGCAAATGTGAGGATGGGAAATCTGCCTTGCGCCGTGGTGCATGGTCTAAAATGGTTGAGTTTATTTTCTTAATGAGTTATAGGTGTGTTTTGAGAATAAACCAATTACAGTCTCATCTCACATTCCCTTTAAGAGCCAGCTGCGTCGCGCCAAGAGCGCATTCGCTATTTACAGGACGCAAAGTAAGTCTAAGTGGAAAAAATGAGCATTTCACAAGCAAACAGTTAACAGTTTTTAACAGAAAACTATTAAACAGAGCATCTACTGCGTGAGAATGAGAGATAATGGATCACTTTCACTTTCGCTCTTGGTTAGGGAAACCTTTACGCACAGACATCAATTAGTCTATAATAAATACTTTTGTTTGTTAAGTGCAAATATTCGTTTCAAACTATTTCTAAATTCAGTTCTAATTTCCAGCAAATGTATAAATGAATAATAATAACAAAATGTGTTCAAAAACCTGAGTTATATCCTAAAACACCTGCTGTGCCCCATATGGTCTAAAACCTGACAGGTGGACAAATCTAAGCTTGTTTTTAATAAAACAAATATAAATATGGATATAATAAATAATACTGCTAATAATAATAACATTATACAAAAGCAAATTGTTATGAATGAACTGAAAAAGCCTCCCGAGATGAAGAAGACATAAAAGCAGTGATTTTTCATATTTATTTAGGCTAGAAAATAATATGTTTTGTAATATTTTAATCCTTTATATTTATATCCTATATCTATTCTTATTATATCCTATATATATATCCTTAATATTTACATTTTTTCATATGTAAAGATATTTGCCTATTGCTCTCTTGTGCGTATTAAGCAGTGCGTAAGTGAGGCGCAACTTTGTGCCGGAGTTTAGACCGGGTTAGTTTTGGTCTAATGAAAAATCTACTATAGATTCTCAAAATAGCAACGCGCCAGCGGTCCGCCTCAGAACGCCTTCCTTTTTAGACCAGAACGCCTATGGACGCAAAAATGAGCACTAATGCATTTGCTATTTAAACAGCGTAGCGCAACGCCTCAAAACCACTCTTGCGCCAAGCTGAACCTACCAAAAGACTACTGCGCCACGTCATGCGCCACACTGCGCCAGGTGTATGATAGGGCCCTTGATGTGTTGTGTGTTCAGGAATGTTCTTCTTCAAGGTATGATGTTGTGTGTTCAGAAATGTTATTCTTTGAGTGTTTGATGTGTTGTGTATTTAAGAATGTTCTTCTTCGGATGTTTGTTGTGTTGTGTGGGTTCATCCTCATCTTCTCCATCATCTTCTTGAAGGTTTGATGTGTTGTGTGTTCAGAAAAGCTGTTGTTGTTCTTCCTCTTCAAGGTTTCCCTGCTGAAAAATCCAGCTTAAACCAGCCTAGGCTGGTTTTAGCTGGTCGACCAGGCTGGTTTTAGAGGGGTTTTGGCCACTTATGTCAAAAGGAAAAACAAGATTATTTTGCTTACCCCATTGGCAGATTATTTAGCTTGTTTTAAGAAAAACTCACTTAATTTTGGCATATTATTGCTGAAAACAAGGCAATATGTTGTGCTTGTCTAGAAAATTCTTCTTGATTTAAGAATTGTGAGACATTTGGACTAAAAACTAGACAAAAAAAATCTAAGTAAGAAAAGCATTTTTTGCAGTGTAGTATTTTTCATTTTAGTTTGTATTAATATCAAAAGAAGTCTTTTGTAGCAGATCCCCACACTGCAGGAGATCTCCACTATTGTGTGTGGTGTAAATTCAGTTTGACCCTCTTTCCTTCTCACTGGCTGTTTTCTGTCATTCCCTGAGGGGCTGCAGCTATATGAGTCTTACAATTCAATTGATCTTTAATATCACAAAGTGGTATTGACTCTTGAACAGGTCCGTACCAAATTGGTCTTCAGGCAGAGGTGGGTCTAAGCTCTGGCTTCTGCTCCATGGCCCTTTTTTAGCGGTCTAGACTTTTCTTTCATCGGATTTGACAGGACAGGAGCAGCAGCTTCAGTCTCTAGCTGATTCTACATTGATTTAAGGACTGTTAGAGAAAAAGAAAATGAGTTTGAAGGAGCAAAAATCAACAGTAGATATTTTTCTTTTGTGGATTTTGGCAATCAAAGTTTTATTTTGAGCAGTTGGTAGCCAGCCAAACTACCCCAGGAGTGCTTTGGCACAGGTCACAATGAGCCATACAGAAATAATAATAAAATAATAATAATAAAATTCTGTATCTAAAAATCAACAATAACAACGGGACGACAGGGATCGAGTAATCATGTAAGACGAAAAACGGAATCCGAAAAATAAGTGCGAGAACGAGGCGGGATCCGAAAACGCGGTCGAAATCGAAGACGAGGGCTTTTGCCTTTTTTTGTTTTCTCTGGACGGCTTTTGCAAACCGTTGCTCGGGTTTAGGGAAGGAGGAGGAAGAGGAGGGCGGCCGGCCAGGTCGGCCGATCCGGCGGCTTTTCGTGCGAGAACGGCGCGCGCTCCCGCGAAAACAAAAAACGCTCAAATACGTACCTCCCGGGACGTATCTCGCGGTCCGCAGAAACGTCCGCGGGGCTACGTTTCCACAAGGAGCCCGGGTTGCAACCGACAGTGCTAACCCCTAAGCCACTGTGCCGCCCAATTGCGTTATTATTATATATTATATAGCCATTAATGTAGGATGCATTCAAGTTCATTTGTAAAAAAAAAGTGGCTTAACTGACCTAAATCCACCTTTTATTCATCCCATTACCCTTTACAAATCACATTTTCCTAATCAATGCTAGAATCATTACATAAAGGATTTCTCTTTCTGTATTTTTCCTCTCTATTGGAAGCCTATAGACAGAGATTTGCGCGCTCTTTTAAAGTGTACATGTATTGAGATATTCAGTGTGTGCGGTCAGAGCTTTATAAATATGGTGTTTTTATTGAAGTTAAGGTGTGTGTGAGGAGCTCATTACATGAAAAGGAGGCCTTTTGTGTCCTGTTAGAAGAAAGAAGAATGACTGTGTGATGAATGTTTTTGACTGATGTACACAATGCAGAAGGACATTTTCCCACCAGTTTTGGAAATATTCATTTGTTCATTTTCCTTCGGGCATACCCTTATTTATTTGTGATCGCCACAGTGGAATGAACCACCAACTATTCCAGCAAATGTTTTACGCAGTGAATGCCCTTCCAGCCACAACCTAGTACACTCATACACACGCATTCACACACACTATGGCAATTTAGTTGTGTTTGGACTATTGGGGAAACCGGAGCACCCAGAGGAAACCCACGCCAACACGGAAAGAACATCCCAACTCCACACAGAAATGCCATCTGACCCGGCTGGGACTCAAACCAGCGATCTTCTTGCAGAGAGGCGACAGTGCTAACCACTGAGCCAGCGTGCTTCCCTTGTTTCACTAATATCTGAAATGTAATGTTTTCTTGCATTTTAATATGAATGATGAACCTCATGGGATATTTTCAGGGTTGTAATCCTCCTCCAACATGGTTGAGTTCTATATTATTTATCCAATTTATCATCCTCCTATTTAAAAAAAAAAAAAAACATTAAATATTCCTCAATTTACATTGTTACTTTTCAGTCCTACTAACTTTGTTTGTGTCTCTGTGTCTTGTATTCCTCAGTTTGGGGACCACATGTTCCCACAAGTATTGCAATACCTGCACATTTGGACCTTGTGGGCATTTTTTTTGTTAGTTTCTTTGGTCCACAGGAGAAAATGGTTAATAAATCGCACAGAATTAAACATTTTGAACATGTAAAAATGCAGAATGCTTCCTGTGAGGGTTGGTTGGAAAAAGAATACATAGTCTGTATGGTAGAAACATCATAATGTATATGAGAAGTCCCTTTACATATAGCTGTACAAGTGTGTGTGTGTGTATACTGGTTTTCATGGTTTACTAGTTCAGACATTTGTATAATGACATGGATAACATCATTGAGGTGGTTTATGAGGACATACCTGATATCCTTGTAATTCACAAAAGTCAAAACGCTTTAAAATCATACTTAATAATGTCTTATGACGTTCAAGAATCACCACAGGTTTCCTGTGAGGGTTTGGTTTAGGGACAGAGGTGGGATAGATCAATTTAATAAGCAGTTTCTACAGTATATATATATATATATATATATATATATATATATATATATATATATATATATATATATATATATATATATATATATATATTATGTGTAAAATTCAGTACTCCTACAGAGAGTCCTTGTAAACCACTAATACCAACATGTGCGTGTTGTGTGTGTGCGTGTTAGCAACTAACTGGCATTACACACTAAAACTACTAATAATAGTCATCAATCAATCATCATCATCAAGCCCTTTTATTCATTCATATTCATTCGGCTTAGTCCTTTTATTCATCAGGGGTCATCACAGCAGAATGAACCGCCAACTTATCCAGCACATGTTTTACACAGCGGATGCCCTACCAGCTCCAACCCAGTATTAAGAAACACCCATACACACTCATTCACACACACACACACACACACACACACATACACTACGGCCATTTTAGTTCATCCAATTCCCCTATAGCGCATGTGTTTGGATTGTGGGGGAAACCAGAGCACCCGGAGGAAATCTATGCTGACACCGAGAGAACATGCAAACTCCACACAGAAATGCCACCTGACCTAGCTGGGACTCGAATCAGCGATTTTCTTGCTGCGAGGCGACAGTGCTAGCCACTGAGCCACCGTGTCACCATCGTCAAGCCCTATTAGATTACTAAAACCAAATAATAGTAAACTCTTTATGGGTATATAATGTAAATCATACTAAAATAGCACTGCTGTAGACAAATGGCTAAAACGAAGAAGCGTGTTTCCTGACTTTTAATGTGCGATTAGTGTATTTACACAAGTCTCACAATAGCAGGAAACACTTTATCATGTCTGTCATTGTTAATGCTACTTTTTTTTACAGAACTACTTTGTTGTAGAATGTAAAATACCTAAAAATATATGTAGAACTTAGCCTGTTAATTTAACAAGTAACAAGTTCATGTAAAGCATTAGCCCGACACTGTTATGAATCAAGTACTGCGTGTGAGAGTCTGCGCGTGTTTACTCATATCTTTTAGTGCTCCTCGGCTCTCTCTCATTATATTTGTCTCAAGGGGGAAGCCGTGCATGTGTCCATCTCTGGATCTCCTTTGAAAATATAATTGGACTGAATGTAATTCTCTAGTGGCGTTTAATTAAAGCAAGGTGATGAAGTAGAACATTGTGGAATTTAAGAGCTTCAAGAGCACAAACGTCGACATGAAAGCACCAGGAAAGCGTTTGTGTCTGATTATGTTCATCTTTTTAAATGTTTCGTATATATATTTTCCCATCGTACCTGGAGGAGAAGCATTTATTCTGTTTGCGCTATGTGAGCACTGTTAAGTTTTCCTTGAGTAATTCCCGTGTGTGTGTCTTGTTGCTGTAAACATTTGAACTCTGTCGGCTCTTCAGATCTTTTCATTG